>NW_006921719.1:488489-502462 GCF_000298275.1 Orycteropus afer afer
TTTGGTCAATGACATGAGACAAAGTATATGTGAACTGCTGTATGAAAAGTGAATTTACTCTGTAAATCTTCACCCAAATCCTAATTAAAAAAAAAAAAAAAGTTTCTTATGGAATTTGAGATGGTGATCCCAAATTTCCTACAAAACAGGAAAAGAAGAATAATGGCCAATGAATAGTGTTGAATAAGATATAAAAAAAGAAAAGTGCAGAAGAAGGAGGAAGGGAAGAGAAGAAGGAGAAAGAAGGAACATTCAGTCTAGCAGGTGTTGGTAAGCTTTATAATGAAAAGTGTGGGATACCCTTTTTAAAATTTTAAAGATAGTCAATAAAGTGGTAAAAAAAAAAATGCAATTTATATATCCCACAAAGTAGTATCCAGATTATATAAAGAAGTCAAAAATCAGTAAGAAAAATACAACTCAACAGATGAACGTTCAAAGGGTTTGAAATGTTGATTCATAGAAACTCAAATAGAATTAAATATATTGAAAGCAGCTGAAGCTCACAGTGAGTATGGGAAATGCAAAATTAAAGTGAGCCAACTGCAAACATTACCCAGCTTTGCAAAACTAAGTGATAACACAATCATTACTAAGGATATGGAGAAACAGGAACTCTTTTCCCTTGCTGATGGGAAATGGTATATATAATTATTTTGGAGTATATTTGTTAATATCCAGTAATGTTGAAGATCTGCAAACTCTATATGACTCAATGATCCAAATTCCAATTATCTATCCTAGAAAAACTCCTACATGTGCACAGAGGACATGTAAAAGGATATCCATTGCACTGTAACAGTAAAAAAGTGGGAAACAGCCTAACTATCTGGTTGGTGCAAACAATTAACATACTCAAATGCTAACCTAAAGACGGGAGGTGCCTCAGAAGAAAGGGCTGGTGACCTACTTCTGAAAAATCAGCCTTTGAAAAAACCCTATGGAGCACAGTTCTACTCTGACAGACATGGGGTCGCCATGAGTCAGAATTAAAAAAACAACAAAAACTCACTGCTATTGAGTCGATTCTTACTCATAGCGACCCATCCTTGGATTTCCAAAGCTGTATCTGTGCAGAAGTAGATTGCCCAGTGTGCCTTCTGAGGAGTGGGTGGTGTTTTTGAACAGCCAGCCTTCTGGTTAGCAGTCAAATGCCTTAGGCACTATACCACCAGAGTTTGCAGCTAGTTATCTTCTAGTAGAGGAATAAATAAACTGAAATTTAGTCACTCAGGAGAATATATTGCTTCAGGGTATCTTGTCTCAGCATGCAAAAATTCTAAAAGTGTAGTATTGAATTTTAAATGTGTATATTTTTACAATTTAAAGCAATTGCATATTTTGTTTGTGAATAACTAGGCGTGTAGTAAAAGTGAAAGGAAAAAAAAAACTTGTGTGGACTGATGCACACAACTTCTACACTGATGGAGAAAGATGAAGTTGTTTGTATGGTGAATTCCTCAAAACATTAAGAAAAAAAAGAGAAATGGGGGAGGGTATTGATTGAAAAGGAAGAAGAAAAGTATTTGAAGCAATTATGGCAAAATGTTAACGAGTTTTTGAACCTCAGTGGTAAGCGTATAGAAGGAGTCTGTTAAACTTTTTTCAAATCTGCTGTATAATGAAAATATTTAATAATTAAATATCAGTAAGTATATGATAAAATGAATACTTAATCTCAGAAACAGCCAGGGAAATGAAAATTGAAGTAATAATGAAATTATATTTCTCACTCAATAGAATGGCAAAAGCACAAAAGAGTGATTATACTTACTACCTGAGAGAATGCATGCAAAAGGTTTTTTCTGCATATTTTTGGTAAAAGTGTATATTTTTACAGTTTATTTTTTAGAGTAATGTGAAAATATCTATTCAATTAAAAAGCAAGCAAGAACATATCTTTGACTCAGCTATCTCACTTCTGAAGGCCCATCCTAGTGAAAGAAAATCCTCAAAATATACAGGCATATGAATAAGAATGTTTATTGAAGCAATATTTTATAGTTGGGGGAAATTGTAAATTAAAGTCTACTGATAGAGAAATAGATGAGTAAATTAGAGTACATCTGTATCATTAAAGTTTAATTATATCTATCACCTCAATATAATGTTAACAAATAAAAGCAAGTGTAAGAAAAGTATAAATAATACACATCCATTTTGATAAAACAAACATTTGCAAAAACACTTTGAGTAGGTTCATCTGTGAGTGTGTATGTATGTGTAGGGAACTCCTGGATGGCACAAACTGTTAAGCATTCGACTGCTAACTGAAAAGTTGGCAGTTGAAACCCATCCAGAGGCAACAGAATATTCCATTAGGCTGTAGTCAAGGCACAGAGAGTGAAGGAACAGAGAATTAAGCAAAAATTAAAAGCATTAAATATGATTACATTTACATCAAAATATTTATAAGCATGCATTTCTATGCATAATAGATGTATGAAAATGTCTTAATGGTGGTTTCCACCATGATGGAATCTAAGGTGAGTTTTCCTACCATCCTTATAACTTTTTATATGACTTGTTTTACAAAGAACCTATTTATAAAATCATAAAAAATAATGAAAAGCAAAATACCTCTCAGAGTAAGAAGATGAAGGATTACACCAATATCTTCAAATCTGTGGGCAGATTACTTAGAAATTTAGAAGCAATTAAAAAAAAAAAAAAAAAAAAACAACCATTGCTGATGAATCAGTTCCAACTCATAGCTACTCAACGTGTTACAGAGAATTTCCCTGTGGGGTTTTCCTGGATATAATCTTTTCAGAAACAGATTGCCAGGCTTTTCTTCCATGAAGCTGCTGGTTAGGTTTGAACTGCCAATCTCTAGGTTAAGCAGTCAGTGCAAACCACTTGTGCCACCCATACCCACTGTGCTGCCAAGGGACCTATTTAGAGGCCAAGGGGTGTAAAGAGACGTATATACTTGCACAGTGGTAGAATGGCCCAGAACTGAGCAAAAGACCAAATACTTGCCATAACCTGTGCTGGTATTTTACTTGTAGTCCCTCTTTAATACACAAAATGAACAATTAAGCAAAATTATGACTATATATATATATATATATATATATATATATATATATATATGACTATAATATATATATATATGATTCCGGTGAAAGTTTATAGAGCAGATTTGTTTTCCATTCAACTGTTCATATAAACACATTTTGTTTTATGACATTGATTGCAATCCCCATAATGTAGCAACTCTCTTCCCACTTCCTTCCTGGGGTTACCTTTTCCCTGAGTCTTTCTTTCCTATGTGTTCCTGCCCTCTGAACCATCTCCCTATGCAAACACTGCCCTTCTGATCTCCCATGGTTGATTGTTCTAAGGAGTGTACCTACCTGGTGTAAATGTTCACTTTATAGACCTGTTTATTGTTTGGCTGGAAACCATGGGAGTGAGTTCAATTCCAGACCCAAAGGATGACTAGGGGCTATACTCTTGGGGTTTCCCCCAATCTCTGTCAAACCAGTAAGCCTGGTCATTTTTTGTGATTTTGAATTTTGTTCCACATTGTTCTCCCACTCTATTCATGTTCTGCTATACTGATCCTTTTCTGGGAGGTTGACAGTGCTAGCTGGGCACCATCTAGCTCTTCTGGTCTCAGGGTCATATAGGCCAAGGTTCGCATGGCCAACTAGACCATTGGACTAATTGTTTCCATGTGTCTTTAGTTTTCTTCATTCTTCTTTGCTCCAGATGATGAGAGACCAGTTGTTGCATCTTAGATGGCTGCTTGCAAGCTTTTAAGACCCCAGTCCACTCACTAAACTAGGATGTAAGACATTGTTTTTGTGTACTGTGTCATGCAAGTTGAGCTTGATGTTCCCCGCTACCATAGTCCTGAGCCCATGGACCGAACACTTTGCTTCCTCAGGTGGTTGGCTGTGGCTAAGAAATTATCATAACTTTCCCCCCTGTTAACTCTATTATGTATATGGACATTCTTATAACACATACAAATATATATGTAGAAATATTGTCTGCCAAACTTACATACAGTCATGAATATATTCCCTTTTGTCTGGACCTACCTGATCATTCAGCCTGTCTACTACAGATCATCCTTAGATTAATGTTTGTTATTATTGATAATGCAGTATAAAAACGTCCCCTTTTATGGATGGAACAATAGTAATTATCTCCCTGAGTTTACCAATAATATATGTTTGATGTTTTGTAAGTGAAGAATTAAAATTTTTATTTCAATGTATGCTTATTGATTGTTGTGTGCCATCAAGTCAATGCTGACTCATAGAAATGCAATGTGACAACCTGAACTGCCCCATAGGTTTTCCTGATGTTAATTTGACTAGGGAAGAACTGACTCCTCAGAGTAGAGACAACCTTAACGATATGGATAGAGTAAAGCTTTCGGACATCCATTGGCTGATGTGGCATGACTCAAAATGAGTAGAAACAGATGCAAATATCCATTAATAATTGGAACATAGGAGCTCTGGTAGCATAGTGGCTAAGGCACTTGACTGCTAACCAGAAGGCTGGAGGTTCAAACCCACCAGCCACTCCTCGGAAGGAAGATGGGGCAATCTACTTCCGTAGTGATACTGCCTTGGAAACCCAAGGAGGGGTCGCTATGAGTCGGGTCCGACTCGACGGCACATAACAACAACAACAACAACAATTGGAACATGAAATGTACAAAGTATGAATCTAGGAAAAGTGGAAGTTGTCAAAAATGAAATGGAATGCATAAAGATTGGTATCCTAGGCATTAGTGAGCTGAAATGGCCTGGTCTTGGCCATTTTAAATCAGACAACCATATGATCTACCATACTGGGAATGACAAATTGAAGAGGAATGGAGTGGCATTCATCATCACAAAGAATGTTTCAAGATCTATCCCAAAGTACAAGGTTGTCAGTGATGGGATAATAACCATATGCCATCAAGGAAGATCAGCTAATACTACTATTATTCAAATCTGTGCACCAACCACCAAAGCCAAAGATGAGGAAACTGAAGATTTCTGCCAACTCCTACAGTCTGAAATGGACTGAACATGCAATCAAGATGTGTTGATTATCACTGGTGACTGAATGCAAAAGTCAGAAACAAAGAAGTGTTACTGGTAGTTGGAAAATAAGGCTTTGGTGATAGAAATAATGCTGGAAATCGCATGATAGAATTTTGCAAGACCAACGACTTATTCATTGCAAATAACTTTTTCAACAACATAAGTGGCAGCTATACATGTGGACCTCACCAGATGGAATACCCAGGAATCAGAGTGACTACATCTGTGGCAAGAAGTGTTGGAGAAGTTCAATATCTTTGGCCAAAACAAGGCCAGGAGCTGACTGAAACAGACCATCAACTGCTCATATGCAAGTTGAAGTTGAAGTTAAAGACAATTTAAACAAGTCCACAAGAGCCAAAATATGACCTTGATAATATCCCTCCTGAATTTAGAGACCATTTAAAGAATAGATTTGATGCATTGAACACCAATGACCGAAAACCAGAAGAATTGTGGGATGACATCAAGAACATCAGCCATGAAGAAAGCAAGGGTCATTAAAAAGGCAAGAAAGGAAGAAAAGACCAAAATGGATGACAGAAGAGACTCTGAAACTTGCCCTTGATTGGAGAGTAGCCAAAGCAAATGGAAGAAATGACAAGATAAAAGAGCTGAACAGACGATTTCAAACAGTAGCTCAAGCAGACAAAGCAAATTACTATAATGAAATGTGCAAAGACCTGGAGTTAGAAAACCAAAAAGGAGAACATGCTTGGCATTTCTCAAGCTGAAAGAACTGAGGGAAAAAAAATTTAGCCTCAAGTTACAATGTTATAAGATTCTATGGGCAAAATATTGAATGATGCAGGAAATATCAAAAGAAGATGAAAGGAATCCAGAGTCACTGTACCAAAAAGAATTGGTATGTTTGCAAGAATTGGTCAATGTTCATCCATTTCAGAATGTGGCATATGATCAAGAACCAATGGTACTGAAGGAAGAAGTCAAAGCTACACTGAAGGAATTGCTGAAGAACAAGGTTCCAGGAATTGACAGGATACTCATTGAGATGTTTCAACAAATGGATGCCCTGCTGGAGGTAATCAGTCAACTATACCAAGAGATTTGGAAGACAGCTACCTGACCAACTGACTGGAAGAGATCCATATTTGCACCCATTCCAAAGAAAAATGATCCTACAGAATGTGGAAACTAACAAACAATATCTTTAATATCACATGCAAGTAAATCTTACTGAAGATATTTCAAAAATGATTGCAGCAATATATTGACAGAGAACTTCCAGAGGTGCAAGCTGGATTCAGAAGAGGATGTGGAATGAGGGATATCATTGCTGATGTCAGATGGATCTTAGCTGAAAGCAAAGAATACCAGAAAGATGTTTATTTATGTTTTATTTACTATGCAAAAGCATTTGATTGTGTGGATCATAACAAATTATGGATAGCATTGAGAAGAATGGGAATTCTAGAACACTTAATTGTACTCATGAGGAACCTGTACATAGATCAGGAGGATGTCATTTGAACAGAACAAGGGGATACTGCATGGTTCAACATCAGGAAGGGAGTGCATCAAGGTTGTATCCTTTCACCATACTTATTCAACTTGTATGCTGAGCAAATAATCCGAGAACCTGGACTAATGAAGAATGTGGCATCAGGAATTGGAGGAAAACTCATTAATAAACTGTGATACACAGATGACACAATTTTGCTTGCTGAAAATAAGGATGACTTGAAGCACTTACTGATGAAGACTGAAGACACAGTCTGCAGTATGGATTACTCAATATAAAGAAAACAAAAATCCTCACAACTGGTCCAATAAATAACTTCACAATAAATGCAAAGATTGAAGTTGTCAAAGATGTCATATTGTTTCTACAATCAACACCAATGGAAGCAGCAGTCAAGCTATCAGACGACATATTGCATTGGGCAAATCTGCTGCAAAAAAACTTCTTCCAAGTGATGAAAAGCAATGATGTCTCCTTGAAGACTAAGGTGCACCTAATCCAAGCCATGGTATTTTCAATTGCCTCTTATGCATTTGAGAGCTGGACAATGAATAAGGAAGACCTTATTCCTTATTCTTCATCATAAGAGTTGATGCTTTTGGGTTGTGGTGTTGGAGAAGAATGCTAAGAGTACCATAGTCTGCTAAAAGTACTAACAAATCTGTCCAGGAAGAAGTGCAGCTGGAATGCTCCTTGAAAGTGAGAATGGCCAGACTTCATCTCACCTACTTTGGTCATGTTGTCAGAAGGAACCATTCCCTGGAGAAAGATATCATGCTTGGTAAAGTGGAGGGTCAACAAAGAAGGGGAAGGCCCTCAACGAGATGGATTGACATAGTGGCTACAATGATGGGCTCAGGTATAGCAAGAATCATGAGGCTGGCACAGGACCGGGCAGAGTTTTGTTCTGCTGTGCATAGGGTCACTATGAGTTGGAGATGACTCAATGGCACCTAACAGCAACAACAATAACATAGGTCTTCCTAGGCTATAATCTTTATAGGAGCAAGATCACCAGGTCTTTTCTCCTTCAGAGTGGCTGGTGGGTTCAAACTGCCAACCTTTCAGTTAGCAGCTGAGCACTTAACCAGTGCCCCACCAGGGCCCCTTTGTTGATGTCTGGGACTCACTAATAGGACAAGGAAGTAGAAGAAAATGAAAGGGTCCAAGGGCAAGGATAAAGGAAGAGGCTGAGCCTGGTCAGGATTCAGGGTTGGGAATAAAGCTGCAGAAGAGCCAACATCCATTCTCACAGTTTTTCCTTAGTTTTCACCACTCATCTCCCAGCCTCTACTCCCAGATATTAACAAGAAAGAGTTGGCTTCTCATTTCTGACAGAGAGAAAAATAAAGTCAATTCCCTGTTACCTTTTTGAAGCCTGAAGTTGTGAGCTTATTTTTCCCTGCAAACCCTCTCAAACATTTCCTCTCACTAAACACTTGTTTAGCACCTGCCATTGCTATTGTGGTTAAGTGCTCAGCTGCTAACCGGACAGCTTGGCAATTCAAACCCACCAGCTAGCTGCTCTGTGGGAGAAATTTGTGTCAGTCTGCTTCTGTACAGATTTACAGCCTTGGTAACCCTATAGGTCAGTTCTATTTTGTGCTATAGGGTTGCTATGAGTCAGAATTGACTGTACAGTAATGGGTTTGGTTTGGTTTTGGACTTGTCATGCACAGTCCTAGGGCTGAGGTTACAGAGGAAAGACCCAAGGGAGAAATACAAGTAAACAGAACATGACTTTGCAGAATGTGTGAAGGGTCTAGGCAGAGTGCACTCATCCCACTTCAACACAGATGGGAAGAGGGATTCTGGGAAAGGCTGAATAGCTGATGAGATGGTGATTAGCACAATTTCACTAACTGGTCCCAGCTAGTGTCCATCATGTATGAGACCTGTATACTGACTCATAGCTTATTGGCTTAGCTTTTGCAAAATAAATTGCCCTCTACCACTCAGAAAGGGATCAGTGTGGGAGATCCTCGATACAGTGGGAGAACAAGGTGGAACAAAACTCAAAATCATTAAAAAAAAAAAAAAAGGTTTATCGGTCCAATAGAGCCTGGTGAGATCCCCATAATTATAGACCCTAGTTATCCTTCAGGTCAGGAATTGAACTAACTCCCGTGGCTTTCATACAAAGAATTTGGCCTTTCTATTTAACGAAAATAACTTACTAATTTTAGTAATATTTAATATATTGATGTGGAGAGGACTTTGTCTTCGATGATACCTCTGTTCTTCTCAGAACTGGGATGGTCAACTCATCCCAGTTTACCTGGGACTTTCCTACTTCTATTAGTGAACATCTGACATCCTGAGAAACTCCTTCAGTCCAGTGAAATCTGGGACATTTGGTCACCCTTCGCAAAGTTCCAACACTTGATGGCAGAGAAGACAGAGCACCGAGAAAGGAAGAAAATGATGGAACTTTTTAAGATCATAGAATGCTAGAGCTGGAGGGGATTCCAAGGATCAGAGACCAACATTCTCAGGTAACAGATGAGGAAAAGGAATCTAGAAACCTCAGGGAAAAAAAAAAAAATTATTTTGTTTCACAGAAACCTGGGCAAGAGGAAAAAGCTCTTCTCAGCCTGGACCTTCTAAATTAACAAAGCTAAGAATCAAGCACACAAAAGATCTCACCAGAAACTGTGGAATCTTTAACTTCCATTTCAATTCACTAGACCTGTAGAGAATCACCCTTCCACTTGGATCCCAAGAAGGCTGACCAGGTCAACCGTGTGTATTTTCCCCAAGTCCACACCATAAAGGGCATGGTAACTGAATGGGAACCCAACCTGACAATTTTCCCCATTGAGGGAAATCCTGAGTCATTGAAGGTAAACTTTCTGAAGAGAATAACATTATTTCTACCTTGAGAATAATCAATAAAAGATCTCTGTCCAGTGCCACTAGATCCTCAGAGGATCTGTGGATGAGGAGGGAGCAGCTAAAACCCTAAACTTGGTCCTACAGCAGAGAAAGGGAAGAGGCCCAAACGGAGACTCAAGAGTGACTTACCACCCTAAATGCTGTGGGCCTGCTGCTGTGTTCCCCACCCCAGAGGCCATTTCAGAGCAAGTTAGGCAAGGGTGAGAGCAAGCCAAGCTGAGTTTTCAACAAAGAAATTCAGTAATCCAGATGCTCTATGTCAGAAGTGTGGAGCTCCAAACACAGTATCGAGGGGTGCAAGGAGCAGGTAAAAAAACATTCTTACTAATTGAAGTGGAGGCCATAGAAAAAAATGTGTCTATTTCTTAAGAGCTTGGCAGAGAAAACAATTACAATGAGCTGGAACAACAGATGGGCAGGTTGTGAAAACAGCAAGCCTAAGGAGACAACAGTTGGTTATCCTCAATGCTGGAGAGGAAGAGGCTTAGGAGGTCTATGACTCTTAGACCTCTACAGTGCAAAAGATGGAGTGAGAGGGTATAGGCCTTTTGTCTCAGAACTCTCATCCAAGCACTTCCATCTGCCACCACCTCTACCACCACAATTGCATAGGTCTAAAATATGGAATCTGTCTTGAAAGAAGTACAGCCAGAAAACTCCTTAGAAGTAAAGATTGCAAGATTTCATCTTACATACTTTGGGCACGTTATCAGGAAGGGCTAGTCTCTGGAGAAGGACATCATGCTTGGTAAAGTAGAGGGTCAGTGAAATAGAAGACTCTCAGTGAGATGTATTGACACAGTGGCTGCAATAGTGGACTCAAACATGTAACAATTGTGATGCTGATGCAGGAGTAGTCAATATTTCATACTGTTATACACAGGGTTGCTATGAGTCAGAACTGGCTTGATGGCACCTAACAACAACAAAAAGATGGAGTACTCAGAAGAGGTTAGAAAAGTTGGTCTCAAACATAAGGGTAGGCTCAGAGGAACACTTCAACCCAAGAGAAGGGATGGGAGCCAAGACCATAACTGGAAAGTAAGGTTGTCAGGATGCTGGGGGCCAGGTATATACTTTTTGAGATTAGAATATGCTTTCACTGGGAAATGGGAGGTAGAAGGGAAAATAGTTCCCAGAAAGGCAGCCCCTAATCTATTGTTTGTTGGTACAGAGGAAAAGAAATGGAAATAAGACAGGAATTATGGCTGAGTAAAGGAAATGGACTCAAACACACCAATGATCATGAAAATGGCACAGAACTGGGCAGCATTTTGTTCTGTTATATATGGTCACCATGAATTGAAGCTAACTTTATGGCAACTAATACCAACAAAAAAGGAAATGGGACAATGGAGTAATCTGACTGGATATCACCAATGAGTATAAATCCTTAGAAACAACACCATCTCTCTTCTTGCCCTTCGTCCACATGCAGAGAAAATAGCATGGCTGATGTAAAGAAAATCATGTAACAAGAAGAGAAAGATCTGGTGTTCTCAGAGATAAGAATCCACACAGTTTAAGGCTAATGAGTTCACTGGCAAAGGTTAGGGATTAATTCTTTTTGCTTTTGCATTAAAATATATTTCATTCTTATCTCTTTCTGGAATCTATTATTCCATGGACAAGATTGTGCCCCCCAAATGTCCTACAATAGACAAATCCCATTTAATATGGTGTGGGTAAATTCATCTCTGTATCCCAGTTAAAACATCTGGAACAGTCATGAGCACAATGTCACTTTTGTGAGATATTTCTACAAAACATATTTTAATCTTTCTTTACTGTATTGTCTATATATGTAATATAGTTATCAAAATAGGCTTAATGTCCTTTTATACTAATTCTTTCATCTATTTCTGGATATGGTCTCATTGATTGAATTCTCTGCTCATTATGGTTCATATTTTCTTGTTTCTTTAAATGCCGGAGAATTTTTTACTAGATGGCAGACATTGTGAATGCTGCATTGTTGACTGTTGGACATTTTTCTATTCTTTTTTTAAAAAAAATAATTAATTATTTTATTTTTAATTTTTTTTTACTCCCCACTGCAAAGACATACCGAATAGTTCAGCCAGTCCATCCATCTATCCACCCATATATCCATGTTTGCCTTCACGGACAATGCAGTACTGTATGTGCAAAAGGGTTCATCTTTGTTGTCTGTACCTCCCATACACCTCTCTCTGTCTTCCTCTTGCTCAATGCCACTGTGTAGATCAGTCACATTTGGTACATTGCTCTTCTCTTCACCCAAATCAGTACTTACCTCTACCTATCTAACAGTGTTCTCTACCCTCCCCTCCCACCCTTGGTAACTCACAAAGAAAATTCTCTTCTATATATAAACATTTCTTTGACTTTTTACAATAATAGACTAATACAATATTTGTCCTTCTGTGACTGACTTATTTCACTCAGCATAATGTCCTCCAAGTGCATCCACATTACACAGTGTTTTGCAGATTCTACGTTATTCTTTAGGGTTGCATAGTATTCCATTGTGTGTATGTATCATAGTTTGGTTATCCATTCTTCAGTTCAAGGACACCTAGGTTGTTTCCATCTTTTGACTATTGTAAATAGTGCTGTGATGAATATGGGTGTGCATATATCTATTCTTGTCCTGTCTCTCAATTCTTGAGGATATATACCTAGTAATGGAATGGCTGAGTCAAATGGTATTTCTAATTCCAACTTTTTAAGGAATCACCATACTGCTTTCCACAGTGGCTGTATCATTTTACAGCCCCACCAGCAATGTATGAGAGTCCCAATCTCTCCACATCCTCGCCAGCATTTGTTATTTTTTGTCTTGTTAAACTTTGCTACTAGTGCTAGGGCAAGGTGGTATCTCGTTTTGATTTGTGTCTCTCTGATGGATAATGATCGTGAGCATTTCTTCATGTTTGTTGGTTACCTGAAAATCCTCCTTGATGAAGTGTCTATTCATGTCTTCTGCCCATTTTTTTTTTAATTGGATTATTTGTCTTTTTGTTATTAAGGAGTTGGAGTTTTCTGTAAATTCTAGAGGTAAATCCCTTGTCAGATATGTCATTGCTGAATATTTTTTCCCAATCTGTAGGTTCTCTTTTGACCCTTTTGGAGAAGTCTTTGGAAGCACATGAAAATTTAATTTTCAGAAAGTCCCATTCATCTAGTCTCTTCTGCTGTTTGTGCGTTTTGGGTTATGCTTGATAGGCTATTTATACCATATATTAGGGCCCCTAAATTTGCCCCTAGTTTTTGCTTGAAGAACTTTATAGTTTTAGGTTTCACATTGAAGTCTTTGATCTATCTGGAGTTAGTTTTTGTGTATGGTGTGAGGTACAGAACTTGTTTCATTTTTCTGCAAATGGATATCCAGTTTTGTCAATATCATTTATTAAACAAACATTCTCTTCCCCATTTAATGGATTTTGGCCCTTTGTCAAAGGTCAGCTGACCATAGGTCGATGGATCTCTTTCTGGGTTCTCAATTCTATTCCATTAGTCTAGTGTCTGTCACTATACCAATACTCTGGTATTGGTATTAACTACTGTGGCTGTGTAGTAGGTGTTTTTTGTTTTGTTTTGTTTTTTTACAGTTTTTTTTTTTTTAATTGTGATTTGGGTGAAAATTTACAGACCAAATACACTTTCCATACAGCAATTCACATACACTTTGTCTCATGAAATTGACCACAATTTAGCACAATGCAACATCTCCCCTCCCATTTCCTCCCAATAGTTACCTCTTCCCTGTGTCCATCTCCCCATGTACTCCTACCCCCTGAGCTGTCTCCCTGTGCCTGAGCAGCCCTTCTTTATCTCATGCTTATGCTCTCCAAGGAGTGTATCTACCTCAGGTAAATGTTCAACTGATATGCCTGTCTATTGTTTGGCTGGAAGCCACAGGTGTGCGTTCAATTCCAGACCTGAAGGGCAGCTAGGGGCCATAGGCTCAGTGGTTCCACCAGGCTCCCTCAGACCAGCAAACCTGTCTCCATTTTTTTTTCCCCCAAATGATTTTGAGTTTTGTTCCACATTATTCTCCCTGTCTATCCAGGATCTCCTACAAAGATCCTCTTCCAAGTGGTTGACAGTAGTAGCCGAGCACCATCTATTTCTTCTGGTCTCATAGTCATATAGGCTGCAGATCAGATGGTATACCAGTCGCTAGGACTAATTGTTTCCATGAATTTTTGGTTTTCTTCATTCTTCTTTGCTCTGGACAAGGAGAGACCCATCATTACATCTAGATGGCAGCTTGCAAGCTTTTAAGATTTCAGTCACTACTCGCCACAGTAGGAGGTGGAACAATGTTTTGTGTAGTATGTTATGCCAATTGAGCTTGATGTCCTCTGTGACTGTGGTCCCAAACCCAGAGGATCAACTACTCGGTCTATCTGGGTAGCTGGCTGTGACCAAGCAGTGACTAACCTTGCCCCTTGACAGCCCCATTATACACCTGGGAATTCAGATCACACACATAAAGTTATTGGACCACTGTCTGCCAACCCTATACATGTTCTTGGGTGCACTCTCCACTT
>NW_006921719.1:532540-546384 GCF_000298275.1 Orycteropus afer afer
TCAAGTTGGTGGATTGTATTGTTTAGTTCTTCTGTGTCTTTGTTGAGTTTCTTTCCAGTTGTTCTATCTTTCATTGAAAGTGGTGTATAAAAATCTCCTACTACAACTGTGGAGTCCTCTATTTGTCTTTTCAGCTCTGTTAGAAGCTGGTTTATGCATTTTGAGGCTCTTTCATTTGGTCCATATGTATTTATTATTGTGATGTCCTCTTGTTCAATCGACACTTTAATCATTATATAATGTCCTTCCTTGAATCTTATGGGGATTTTTGTCTTAAAGTCAATCTTATCAGAAATTAATATTGCCACCTCTGCTTTCTTTTGGTTCCCATTTGCTTGATATATCTTTTTCCAACCTTTGATTTTTAGTCTATTTTTGTCTTTCTCTCTAAGGTGTCTCTCTTGTAGACAACATATTGATGGGTTATGTTTTCTTATCCAGTGTGCAATTCTCACAGTCTCTTGAGTGGTGTTTTTAATGCATTGACATTCAGTGTGATTATCAACAAGTATGAATTGGTTGCTATCATTTTGTTATGGGTTTTTTTCACAGTGTTGCTGATTTCTTTGTTTCATATAATTTTCTGTGCTGAGCTTGTTTCTTTATGAATTGTGTTACCATTCCCGTTGTTGCTGTTGTTTTAGTATATGCTGAATATTTGTGCTTGTCCTCTTTTTTATTGTGATGTGAAGGTTTATCATTTTTCTTTGAGGTAAATTTATAATGATTTATAATTTTCTTCCCAAGCTTAGAGCAGTCCATTCTATCTTACAGTTGTCTTAACTTGCCTACTATTTAGAAGTTCTGGTACTACACAATTTTTTCCTTCTTTTTGGTTTGTAGTTGTTCTCACTTTGGATACTTCTATAGCTGGGTTGGTTTCTGGGTTATGTCATCGTATGTGTTAATGGTCAGTTGTTGTTTGCTGTTGTTGGTTCTCTGTTGTAAGGACTCCCTTTAGCATCTCTTGTAAGGTTGGTCTGGTTTTTAACAAATTCCTTTCATTTCTGCTTATCTGGAAATGTCTTAATTTCACCATCACATTTGAGGGAAAATTTTGCTGGGTAGGAGTTCTGGTGGTGTAGTGCCTAAGGTATTTGACTGCTAACCAGAAGGCTGGTGGTTCAAACCCACCAGCCACTCCTTGGCAGGAAGTTTGGGTGATTTACTTTCATAGTAATACCACCTTTGAAACCCAAGGAGGGGTTGTTATGAGTCAAAATCAGTGAGTTTAGTTTTGGTTTTTTTATATAATTCTTGGTTGGAAATATTTTTCTTCCAGGGTTTTAGATATGCCATCCCATTGTCTTCTTGCCTGCATGGTTTCTGCCAAGAAACCCAATTGATTGCCTCCTTTTTTCCATGCTGCTTTCAGAATTCTTTCTTTGTCTTTGGTTTTGGTAAGTTTGATGATGACATATGTCTTGGTGGTTTTCTTTTGGAATCTATTCTCTTTGGTGTTCATTGGACTTCTTGAATGGATATATTCTCTTATTTCATCATACCAAGGAAATTGTCTTCCAACAAATCTTTGACAATGTTCTCTGTGGTTTTGTTTGTCTCTTCCTTTTCTGGAATTCCAATTACACATAGGTTATTCCTTTTGATGGTATCCCACATGAAGCTTAGGCTTTCTTCATTTTGTTTTGATCTTTCTTCTGACTGATCCCATTCCAAAGAAGTATTCAGGTATTTGTCTTCAAGCTCACTAATTCTGTCTTCCATTGATTCAATTTTTCTCCTTTGCCTCTTCAATGTGTTATCTATTTCTAAAAATTTAGTATTAATCTTCTGGATTTCTATCTGTAGATTTTGTATCATTTCTAATTTTCCATTTATTTTGTCATTTTATGCTTATGTTGTCTTTTGAAATTGTTCTAAGGTTTTCTCTGTGTTGTCTTCAATTTTGTCAGTGTTATTCTTGATCTGTCTCTCCATCCATTGAAGGTACCTAAATACAATTCTTTTGAATTCCTTATCGGGAGATTTCAATGCTGCTTCTTCCTCAGAGCTGTGTTCTAGGTCTATATTCTGGTATCTTGTTTCTCTTTCATCATTTTGCTTCTTTGTATGGACTGTGATGCTCTGTTGTCTCTGAGACATTGTGACATTTTGTGTTTATATTTAATTGGTAATTGTATGTTGGAGTAACTTGCCCAAGATATTTTTTTTCTTTGTGTTGTTTGGATGTTATCTATGTAAGCAGAGTACTGTGCTCCTCTATTCACTAGTTGGCAGCACTGATACATTCACCACCTATATCCTTTCCTGTTGTCAGCTTCGTATATGTCCATGCTGTTCTTGGCAAATGGAGCCTATTCTTAGGTCCCTGGAATCTCAATGAGAATGTAGTCACTTTATATATCCAAAATGACCACCACTTGTAAACAATCAAAATGGCTTCACCCTTCAGACAGCCAAGAGTCCACACCTCAGGTTGTCTCCCTCCTTGCTATTTCCCTTCCTAGTCATAGGCCACCAGTGCAGTCATCCCTGAAGCCCTTGGCAACCAGGACTGATCTTTAGGTCAATTCTCAGGTCCCAACACCACTTGGAAATATAGAGGCTGTTGGTGCTGTCAGAGTAGCTGAAAATCTGCAGCTCCATCTATCTCTGTACTCACTGTTTTCATTCAGATTTTTCCACTAGTTGTTGCCTAATCCACTTCTGTAGACTTCCTTTCAAAGCTCAGGGCTCCAGGATTATCTTCTGTATCTCTGTCAATTGGTTTCTTTTTTCTTTGTTGAAGAGGGTCTGTGTAGCTTGTCTGCCTATTCCACAATCTTACCAGAAGTCCCTTATCTAATTTTTTTGTTGTTGTTGTTGCTTATTCAGAATACTTCTGACACTTTCTTTAATCTTTTGTCTTCTTGCTAGGCACTGCATTGTATTCACTTGTATGGTGATGCTTGAAGTGTCTCTCTAAATTCACTATATGGTCTCCAACCACATATGTGTTGCAAATTTTACATGTGCTTTTATTTTCAATCTTGCACACTTGAAAAATTCTCAACATGGACTTTCTTTGATCCATCCTATACTAGAATTCAAGGGATAAGAAATAATATTAACATTAAGGCATATTTTATAGTCACTATATTGTATTACTTACACAATAGTATATAGTATTATATAATACTATATTGTATTACAATATAGTGACTATAAAATATGCCCTAATGTTAATATTATCACAATAAATGGAGAGAAGATTGAAGTTGTCAAAGAATTCAAATTGCTTGGTTCTACAATTGATGCCAATGGAAGCAGCAGTCAGGACGTTAGACAACATGTAGCACTGGGAAGGTCAACTGAGAAGGAACTGTTTCAAGTGCTGAGGAGCAAGGGTATCTCCTTGAGGACTAAGGTGTGCCTGACACAAGGCATGATATTTCCAATTGCCTCGTATGCATGTGAGAGCTGGACAATAATAAGGAAGACCAAAAAAGAATTGATGCTTTTGAGTTGTGGTGCTGGCGAAGAATGCTGAAAGTACCATGGATTGCTAAAAGAACTAACAGATCTTCCTGGAAGAAGTGCACCCGAAATGCTCCTTGGAAGCAAGGATGGCCAGACTTCATCTCACCTATTTTGGTCATGTTGTAAGAAGGGACCATTCCCTGGAGAAGGATGTCATGCTTGGTAGGGTGGAGGGTCGACAAAAGAGGGGGAGGTCTTCAATGAGATGGATTGACACGGTGGCTGCGATGATGGGCTCAAGTATAGCAGGGATTGTGGAGCTGGCGCTGGATTGGGAAGTGTTTTGTTCTGCTGTGCATGGGGTTGCTATGAGTTGGAAATGACTCATAAACCTAACAACAACAACAACAACATATTGTATTAGGAGTGGTGGTGGTATAGAAGGTAAGGCATTTAGCTGCTAACCACAAGTTTGGCAGTTCAAACCCACCAGCTACTCCTCAGGAGGAAGTGAGGCAATCTACTTCCATAAATATTTAGAGCTTTGGAAACCCAATGAGGGTGGCTATGAGTCAGAATCGACTCAATGGAAATGAGTTTGGGTTTTTTATATACATATTACATTATAGTGAAAACAAGTTTTAGACTCTGAGAGCATAAAAAGAATAGAATGCATAAATATATCTGTAAAAAATGAATTAGAGCCAAATTAAACTCATTGCCATCGAGTCAATTCTGACTCATAGTGACCCCCATTGGGTTTCCAAGGCTGTAAGTCTTTACAGAAGCAGACTGCTCATCTTTCTTCCATGGAGCAGTTAGTGGGTTCAAACCATTGATCTTTGGGCTAGCAGCCAAATGCTATAACCACTATACCACCAGTGTACATATGAAAATGCTTCTAGCCATGTAGTATCAATATTTTAGAAAAACCAGAATAACTTCAATTTTACATTTGCAGAGTTTACTGATTTCTTCCATTCAGAGTCCCACTTTACAACATTCTCATACATTTATCCAACACCTTTTGAGGAAAACTCTCATTTGATAATGGTGCCATCAAGTTTTTTTCCATGAAATAACAGTATTTCACAATTGAAAGGTTAATTATCTCAGCACTAGTTGCTGATGTTGGTTAAAATTTCGATTTGTGAGATAAAGTATCACATTTAAACATACAATACAATGTGTAATAGTACATTTAAATTAAGACTGAATACAAGAATGGAATCATCAAACATTGTATGCTATTTTCTATTTCTTGAATGTAAATATCACACTTAAAAATTTGAATAATGTATGTTTAAAATGTTTGCGCTTGCCTGAAAAATTTCTGTTTATGTGGAACTCTGTTCAGGTCTCAGTGCTGCAATTTAATCAGCTTTTCAGACTTCTGACTAGGAGTGTTCCCAATCACTGAGCATTTCTCACATCTTCAGTAGACATAGCTCATGTTACTGTGAGAGAGCTCAAACACGGAGCAGAAATAGCAAACTGACTGGCCTGTGAATCCTCTCCTGTACGAGCAATCATCACCTGTAGCTGTGGCCATGCAACATCACTTGTCAAAACACTGAATTGTGTCCTTACCAGAGAAGCATTTGGCACCAGATGCAAATGGTGCTACTTACAACTTAAAAATTATCGTAGAATAGAAAATTGTGGAAGGAAAAATATAATGGTTTCCAATTCGTTTCAGGTTCAGAAAAACAGTTTTTTTCAGTTTCAGTTTTCTTTCTGTTTTGAAGTCTTGCTTAAATGAGGCCCTTTTGAATGCAAAATGCAAATGGATACACAATCAGCCTTGATGTGCAATACAGTTCAAGTGTGCCAGGTTTTTCTCACATTGTCAAGGTCAGGGAAAACTACTACACACACACCCCTGCACTACCAGCACCTCTCCAGGACACTTGGGGCCTATCTACGCAGCCTCCTATGTCAACAAATACAGTGTGATTCCCAATGTGGACACAACTCCAGGCACACTGCCTGGAGAGCTGCAGAAGGGAAAGATAAGGGAGCATCACTGTCCTTGTGCCTCACCAGCTTCTTAGCATCCTCTGAGCTCCAGTCTCATCCTCTCTAGCTCATTGTGGCTTATCAAGCATCTTTTTATAAATCCAAATCTGATCAACTCATACCTCTTCTTAATACCCTGCCTGGCATCGTTTATAGGACAGTCCATGCTCTTTCACTAGGTATTCAAGGCCCTTCTTTAAGGCTTCACCTGTCTCTCCAGCGTCATGTCCAGCTACTCCCTTGACTCAGCTATGCCTGCAGGCATTGCTCTCTCTCTGGCCTCTGTACATTTGACCATGCTGCCACTCTGCTTCTGATGCCTGCCCCTTCTTAACAAAAACCAGTTGCTATGAAGTTGACTCCAACTCATGGCGACCCCATGTGTGTCAGAGTAGAATTATACTTCATAGGGTTTCAATGGCTGATTTCATGGAAGTAGGTCACCAGGTCTTTCTTCTGAGGCACCTCTGGGTGGACTTGACCTTCTAAACTTTTGGTTAGCAGTCAAGCACATTAACTATTTGCACCACCCAGGGATTAAACTTCGACTCAGCCATGATCCCTCTGGTCAGCCTTCTCTGACTCCCTTGGTCTGGATGAGGCTTACGCACATGTAGGTGTCACTTCTCCCCCAATGAATCCCTCCAGGTTGGGGCTGTGTCTGACTCACCTCCTTATTTCCAAGTCTCAAATGGGGCTTGGCACCCAGTAGGTGAACTGGATTACAATTAACTCAAAGAATTTGCATCCCAACATAAGATGTTAGGCTGACCTATTCTATGCTTTTTTTTTCTTTTTTTAAAGTAATATTTTGTTGTATTTTCACTGAAGGTTTACACAGCCATTTGTTGTTGCTTGCCATCGAGTCGGACCCCACTCATAGCGACCCCTCCTTGGGTTTCCGAGGCAGTATCACTATGGAAGTAGATTGCCCAATCTTCCTTCCGAGGAGTGGCTGGAGGGTTTGAACCACCAGCCTTCTGGTTAGCTGTCAAGTGCTTTAGGCACTATGCTACCAGAGCTCCTACACAGCAGTTAGATTCCCATTAAACAATTGCTACACAAATTGTTCAGGGACATTGGTTACTTTCTTCACTATGCATGAACATGTTCCTTCTTTCTGTTCTTGTTGTTCTATTTATCCTATGCTTTTTAACTAGTGGGCTTATCTCCCTGAGATCTGTAAAGCAGCTGATACATTTTATGGTTTATAAAATTCTCCCTTGATGGTAGCTAAACTGTTAACCCAGCAAGTGTAGAACTGTGGAAACTACTACAAAAGGGCAAATGTGACAGAAGCTGGTATTCATTACTCACTGCATTTGTTTTTCAGCCAAATAAGTTTCTTGATTAATAGTGTTATACAACGTTCAGGAAATATATAAAAACAGATTAATGTGAAGTTCTCTGATTCCCAAATCCCCACCAACCATCATCTGTAACATATTTCCATCTTGGCATCCAACACATATCTCTCCTCTCTGTCCAACCACCTTGAGTTGTGGAGAGAAATTCAACCACCCAGTTTGAGGCAATAGCTGATGAAGTGCACATTGATGTCACTCGTCTCTGGAAGACACACACACAGGACAGTCACAATCTCCTGCCTGAGGACTAGTGTGTAATCCAAGAGAGTTATTTTATTTATTTCTTCATTTCCTCTCTTCCCTGACCTCAATGGCTTGGAAAGAGGGGAAGAAAAACAAAGGAAAGAAAAATTTTCCTATCAAGTTTTGGGCTAAACGGATGTACAAGATAATCACCAATCCATGATGATTTCTTATAATAAATATTCAACAGCAGCTACTATTTACTAAGCATTAAACATGATATAAGGAACACTGATCGTGCAACCGTTAGGTGCTCAGCTCCTAATTGAAAGTTGGTGGTTTGAACTCAACCAACAGTGCTGTGGAAGAAAGGCCTGGCAAAAAGACCTGGTGATCTTCTTCCATTAAGATTACAACCTAAGAAACCCTACGGGGCAGTTCTACTCTGTCAGATGGGGTCACTATGAGTCAAAAATCAACTCAACAGCACCCACAACAGCAACAAAAAACTATTGATAAACATGCTATAATCTAGTCCTCACAGTATCTCTAAGGTAAGGACTATGGTTACTATTTTTCAGATATGGAAGCTGAAACTCAGTTTAACTAATTTTACCAACAACTTGAAAGTGATGAAGGCATGATTTGAACTTGGTTCAGCTTTGACTTCAAGGCCATGTTCTTAGCCATTGTGTTCAATTCCTGAGTCTTCTAGTTTTGTCCTTCATCCGTGAGTCCTCCAATTCATATGTTGTTGTAACATGCTGTCAAGTTGGCCTGTGAACTCATACATAACAGGATTGGGCCATTGTGATTCACAGGGTTTTCACTGACTGGTTTTTGAAAGTACATTACCAGAACTTTCTTCCAAATCCATTTTAGTCTGGAAGTTCTGCTCAAGCCTGTTCAACACTCAAGCTTTTACTGACAGGTGGGTGATGGCTGTGTATCTTTGACCAGGAATTGAACTCTGGTTTCCTGCATAAAAGGTGAAAATTCTACTCCTGAGCAGCCAATTCCCCTCCTCTGATTCATATAATCCTAGCACATTTGGGCTAGAAGACATTCTCCCACCCAGAAGTTATGTGATACAACCACATTTCAAACTACCTATAACATTTCTGTTAAAGTGGTGCACTGCAGTGAATTGTTTAATATAGCCCTTCTAGCCATGGTCTACCATTTTGTGATGTATTATAAATCCCGGCTTCTATGTCCGTGGTTATGGTCCCGTGGTGGGGTGAGTTACCTGTTGTGTTGATGAGGCAGGATTAGAGTGACATATATCTTGACATGTACCTTGCTACAGGATGTGACTCAAGTCACCACCCTTAGTTTCCTTGAGGGTATATGTGTGAAAGTTCTGGCAAAATTCACTCTTGCTCTGAATCTTGCATATGATTCGACATCATCTCATCCCCAGTTCTTGGGACTTGAGACAGCAGCCAGTCATCTGATCTGCTGATTTGGGGTCATCAGTGAGTGAGGAGAATCCTCCAGGCCAATGCCTGACCCGCAGATCTGGGACTTGCCAACCTTCACCACTGCATGAGCCATTTATTTCCTTGATAGTTTGTGAGTTCTTTGAGACATTACAGTGAAATATAGAACCCTAAAACAAGAGAGAGTAGAAGCTCTGGTAGCATAGTGCCTAAGGCACTTGACTGCTAACCAGAAGGCTGGCAGTTCAAACCCACCAGCCACTCCTTGGAAGAAAGGTTGGGCAATCTACTTCCATAGTGATAACTGCCTTGGAAACCCAAGGAGGGGTCGCTATGAGTTGTGTCTGACTCAACGGCACATAACAACAACAACCACAATGAAACAAGAGAGAGAATACTGAGGGGAGGAGGAGGGGTTGATGTTAGAGATGGTGAAGTGGTACAGCAGTTTGGAAAAGTTGGACATTTGGGATATGTTTAACCTCCACCTCATGGGAACCAATACTGATCCTTAAATTATGTGAGCAAGCAGTGAGCCCACTGCCTCTCAAGGCAGCTCATTCCAGCTCTGGCCTGCAAAAATCATGAGCAAGGTCTTCTTCATGTTGAGTTCCAGTTTACTATTGGACCTCCCAGTGGCACTAGTTTTGAGCCCTTGAACCTTCTTTCACATGATGATCCGTGAGCTGTCCTGCCAACACACAGGAACACTCCCCAGTAACAATGCCTTCAACCTTCTTCACAGGACACTCCAGGCTCCAGTGTCTTCATTTGTCTAGTTTTTCTCTCTTTTTCTTTATAAGGTCTGAGTGTCATTCAACATAACCAAAAACAGTGTGCTGGCATGCTCTCAGGATGGGCTCCCAGGAAAAATTCTTTCTGCTACCAACAGTCGCAGCAAAACTCTAAACAGAGGCCAAATTGGAACTGAGTTGGGCTGTTTCAGGACACAGGATTGAGCCCAGAGGCTGGAAAAGGGGCCAGTGCAGAAGCTAGATTAAAAGAGGGAGGTAGGAGATTGATCACGAGTTTGTGGCTGGCACTCAACATTACTGCCTCTTCACAAAAGGTATTTCTTAAGTGAAAAAAACAAACAAAAACACACACCAAATCTGTTGCCATCATTGATTCCAAGTGTTACAGAGTAGGACTGTTTCATAACATCTTCTTGACTGTAGTCTTTATGGAAATAGATCTTCAGACCTTTCTTCAGCAATGTTGCTAGTTGGGTTCAAGCCATCAACTTTTCAGTTAACACCTAAGAACAAACTATTTACATGTGAACTAATATTCAAATTTTCCATCTCCCAACGTTTTTTTGCTCAAATGGAACTGAATTAGAAAGAATGGCTAGTCTCATAATGGTGGCTCAGGGTCACATTGAGTTAGTAGGAAGGGCCCTAGGAGGGTGAGAAGCTATAATATAGAATCTATAGTGACAGTTACTGGGCATGTCCAAAACCCTGATTGCATCTAAAGTGAAACATGATGGCACGACCTAACCAGTGATTCCCAAACCCTGCTCCTAACCTGCAAGGCTAGCTTCCCATCTTGGAGGTGATGATGTGGCTTGGCTTCTTCTTCTCCTTCTCCTTTCTTCTTTTCCCTTGCTTCTGGGTTTTTATGGAAAAAAGCTTAGTACAGCAAAGGTTTTCTATAAATGGTCAGAGAGTAAATATTAACAGACTTTGTGAGCTATGTGGTCTCTGTTGCAACTATTCAACTCTCATTACAACGTGAAAGTGGCCATAGGTATAGCCATAGGCAAATCAGTGTGGCTATGTCCCAACAGAAGTTTATTTATGAATGCTGAGATTAAATTTCACGTTGTTTTCATAGTTCACAAAATATCATTCTTTTTGCTTTATTCAGCCATTTAAAATTTAAACACCTTTCTTAGATTGTCAGTCATACAAAAACATAGAGTGGATCAGATTTGGTCCATGGGCAATAGTTTGCAGACCCTTGGTCTACAATGTTTACTGATCCCAGGTGTCAACTGGGGTGAGAGACCTGGACTATATGATCTCTCAAGGGTCTTGACCCTTTGACTCTAAAGCTGGGCCATATGGAACTTCCATCCTTGACAACCCTTCTGGAAATAACATGTAGCCTGTCTGCACAGTTTCTTCCCCTACAGCTCCATTCCTCTGGTGATATCTGTGCCAAGGCCAACATCAATAGCATTGTCACATCCGTTTGCGTCTTAACATTATGGTGTCATTCTTGGAAGGGTTGGCCCACACAAGAGGAACATTTGACAGCTGCCTTGAGCTTTGACTCATTATTGCAAAATGGTAAATGCCTGAGAATTCATTACTTATGGAAAGAAACATGATTAAGAAGGAAAATGAAGGTTTGAGGACAGTAGAAATTCAACAGGAAACCAGCCACTTGGAGAAGCTGGCATGAACAGAGTTGGGATGGACTATTGAGTTGGACCAGTTAAAAGTAGTTCTTCCTTGTGCTAAAAAACTGCTCTTTTCCAATCTTAAAAACACCTCTTAAACTCAGCTAGTTGTTGTTGTCGGGTACCATTGAGTAGTTTCCAGCTCATAGTGACAGAATAGAACTGCCCCATAGGGTTTTCTTGGCTGTAATCTTTGTGGAAGTAGATTGTCAGGTCTTTCTCCCACAGATCGAGTGGGTGGGTGGGTTTGAACTGTCAACCTTTCTGTTAGCAGCTGAGCACTTAACAATTTGTGCCACCAGGGTTTCTGAAACTCAGCTTAAATACCATCATTTGTGCTGTGATGAGTAAGACAGTTTTTTGTTTTTGTCAAAAATAGAGTGACTTAAATATTATTTTAGACTGTTTGCAGGACATTGTTTTCTTAATCTGAAAATGGGAGTTTTGAGTTTTGCTAAATGTTTTCTTTCTTTTAAATCCTTCGTTTGTCTTAGGAAAGTCCCAGGGCTCTTGTTCCCATTTGCTTCTTGGCTTGCTTACCAAAGCTTTCTGGTTGAACTCTGTTCCTCTCCACTTTATAGGAAAAGGAAGAACACATGGTTAGGGTGGAAATAACAGGGGCCTGAGTCAGTAGACAAAGGATGTCACTAACCAGCAGGTCAATGGGCTCTTCACATCAGGCGCATACCTAGAAATGGCTGTAATTCTCCCTGGTGTTCCTAATGTTCTAAGAGCACTACAGTATGAAAGTGGGGTGAGAAGTATAGAGCAGACTCATGTGCCAAGAGTTACTGGCTACAGAAACAGTTCAGAATACTAATGCCAATCCTGTTATGATCTATGTTTTCTGAGTTTGAAGAAGAAATGAGACAAGCTTCCAAGGTGACAGCAAAATAATTACATAAATGACATGGCTTCCTGAAGTTAACTCAATTGTAAATGTATATGAATTTAATTGTAAGTTAAATTGTTTGGAATTGCAAAAAGGACAAGGAGGCCACATGTTCTGACTTCCTCTAACCCTACTAGGGGAAGGCAGGATTACCAGCAGTAACCCAATGCCTATTACTGCAAGGCCAGACATGCTGCCTCCCTCCAGCCCTTTTACCAACCGTTCCTCCCAAAGCACCCACCACCTCTCTCCTGGGTTCGATAATTCACTGCAGTGGCCACACAGAACTCACAGATTACGAGGTTTATTAGGGAAGCACCAGGCTACAACTCAAGTTCAGGAAGAACGCTCAGTCTCTCTCCCAGCCCACCGTCCTTCAGCCAAGAGTCTCTCACAGTCTCTTTCCCAGCAGTGCTGGTCCCTCGGTGTCTCACTCAGCAATGCATGTCTCTCGCGTCTCTTTCCCAGCAGCATGTGTCTCTTTCAGGGGCGTGTGTCTCTTTCAGCAGCACGTCTTCCTCCACCAGCAGTCAGAGAGGGTTCTGCCTCCAGGAGGCCTCCTTTTGAGCCCGGCAGGGTGGTCAAACTAGCCAATCATAGCATCAGAACTCTAAACACCTGAGAGAAAGTGGGCACCTCCCAGAACATTGTATTGTGCCACGCCCAACAAATACTCCACATGGATAACATTTACAATCAGCTCCTCAGTTGTTCATTCCACCACTGAGTTTACAATGACTTATGGGTAGAAAAGCCACACAAAGTAATTTACTACACTGCAGGCATTATATTGTAATTGTAATTTAAAATCTATATTATATTGTATTTACAGACTATATACTATTATATTAATATTTTATCTACTAAATATATAATTCCAATTATAAGTATATAGTAACACAAATTATAGGAGATATTGAAAGGCTCCCAAAGTGTATGTCCTTTACAATACAGAATATATTCAAATAATCAACTTTAATACATACTCACTAAAAAATATTTGAAAAATAAAGAAAGCCAAAGAAAGATAAAAATGGATTAAAAAGTGTTTATTGACAAAAGGAGTACAAAACTTATACTCCAAAAGCTACAAAATGTTGAAAGAAAATAAAGAATATGTAAATAATTAGAAAGAAATCCCATATTCACAGATCAGAAGATATAATATTGTTTAGATGACAATACTCCCCAAATTGATTTATAGATTCAACACTATCCCTATCAGAATTCCAGCTGGCTTCTTTGCAGAATTGACAATCTGATTCTAATAGTCATATGGAAGTTTAAGACACCCAGATTAGCCAAAAGAATCTTTAAAAAGGGGTAAAGTTGGAGGAATTATACTTCCTGATTTCAAAGCTTACTATAAAGCTTTACCATAACCAAAAATGTGTGGTACTAGCTTAAGGATAGATATATATCAATGGAATGCAACTGAGAGTCCAGAAATAAACCTTCACATGGATGATCACTTGGTTTTCCATAAAGGTTCCAAGACACTTCAATAGGAAAAGAATTGTGTTCTCAACAAATGGTCCTGGGCAACTGGATATCCACATGCAAAAGAACGAAATTGAACTCCTATGTAATAGTTAAGGTTGTGTGCTCACTTGGCTGGGCCATGATTCTCAGTGGTTTGGCACTTATGTTGTAGTAATCCCCTCTGATGAGATCTGCTATGAGCAGCCAATCAGCTGAAAGGGAATTACCTCAGGGTGTGGCCTGCTTCCCATACATATGAACGTCCAGGCAAAGATTTCTGGCTTTTTGTTTGATCTAGAACCTTTATCTGGCTCATCATCTGAACTTGCACCAGTGGCTTACCATATTGCCTGCCAGTTTTAGGATTGTTGCCTTCTCAGCCTGTGAGCCAACAGCCTGCAATCTTACCTGCCAGTCTTGGATTCATCAGCACCTGAAGCCAGCAGCCTGCTGTATTGCCTGCTGATCTTGGGTTCATCAGCCCTTGCAGCTATGTGAGTCAGGAGAAGCCTTCAGCTTGATGCCTGACCCACAGACTTGGGACTTGCCAGCCTCTACAACTGCATGAGCCATTTCCTTGAGCTAAATCTCTCTCTCTTCCCCTCCCCCCATATATATATATATATATA
>NW_006921719.1:551989-568558 GCF_000298275.1 Orycteropus afer afer
CTCTGTAAATCTTCACCTAAATCACAATAAATAATTAAAAAAAAAAAAAGAATGTGAAAAAGTAGCACAGAGAACGGGAGGAGATATTTGCAAATCACCTATCAAGTGAAGAACCCTTAGAACTCAATAATTAAATGAAAAATAATGCAATTTTTAAAATTGGCAAAGGATATGACCAGAGCCTTCTCCAAAGAAAATATACAAATAATAATAAAATCAGTACATGAAAAAAAAAATGCTCAACATCATCAGCCATTAGAGAAATGACAATCAAACTCACCATGAGATACCACTTCACACCCACTAGGATGACTCTAACTGAACAGATAGTAAGTGTTGGAAGATAGAAAAACTGGAATCCCTACACACACTCTGTGAATTGCAAAATGGTGCAGAACTTTGGAAAGCAATATGGCATTTTTTCAAAAGGTTAAATATAAAATTACCATATGGTCTAGCAATTTCACTCCTAGGAATATATCTAAAGGAACGAAGAAATATACCCACATAAAAACTTGTACGACTATATTCATACCAGCATTATTCAATGTAACCAAAAAGTAGAAGAAATCCAAATGCCCATCAACTGATGAATGAATAAATAGAATATGGTATTCAGGCAGTCCCCAGGTTACAAACTGTGACCTACAGATTTGCCTTTTAATATTATGTAAATTTGCCCTCACTATGAAATGAGATTGAACTATCCCCTACTCACGACAAATTCTTCATCACAATCACCTTCACTTGGTGCGTATGCAGCTTTTAAATCATCGAGAAGTCTTCAAGCTTTTTCTTCCACAAAAGTAAGGCTAAATAATAACCATACGCACCTGTTCTGACTTACCTACAAATTCTTAGACACACTCAAGAAGGGATTTCATTCACAACCCAGGGGCCATTTGTATTTAAAAATAGAATAGTATTCAATCATAAAAGAAAAAGTATTGATTCATTCTGTAACTTGGATAAACCCTGGGAGAATGCTGAGTGAAATAATCACAAAAGGACAAATATTGTATTAGTTTGTTATTTTAAAAGTGAAGGAAAGGTTTATCTATTGAAGGAAATTTTCTTTGTTGGTTACAGTCACAAAAGACTACATATTGTATGATTTCATTTACAGGGAATATCCAGAATAGGCAAACCTAAAGAGACAGAAAAGTATGTTAGTGATTTTCTAGGGTTAGGGCCTTTGGGGAAAATGGGGAATGAGTGCTAATGAAACTTCCTTTTGGAGTGATGAAAATGTTCTAAAATTGATTTTGGTGATGATTATATAACTTAGTAAATATACTAAATGCCACTGAATTGCATACTTTTTTTAAAAAAAAAGTGCTTTCTTTTTTAAAATTTATTTATTTTGTTGTTGTTGAAAATAGACACAGAAAAACACACACTAATGTAACAGTTTCTACATGTACAATTCAATGATATTGATTACGTTCTTCAAGTTGTGCAAACATTCTCATAAATCATTAGCATAAACTTATCGTCCCCTAAGATTCCTATCTAATTTTCAAATTGTTGTCAATTTGATCCCAGATAGATAGTTCTTAAAGGAACATAATTCTCAAGGCAGACTTTTTTGTATTAGTTAAGCTAAACTATTGCTTAGTTTTAAGGAGACTTCAGGGTTTGTTTTGTTTAACATTTTAAGATTATCTCTGGGCAATAATTTTGGAGGGTCATTCAACCTCCATGGCTCTAGAAAGCCTGGAGTCCCTAAGAATTTGAAATTCTGTTGTTTATTTCCCCCTTTTTTGACCTGGATTCTTCTATAGAAACTTTAATCAAAGTATTCAGTAATGGTAGCTAGGTACCATCCAGTTCTTGTCTCCTGCAAAAGGAGGTGAATCATATACTTAAAAGGGTGAGTTTTATGGTGGTGAGATAACTAATGCAAAAAAAAAAAAAAAAAAAACACTGAACATTTTTTTTACTGCTAATAGCAAAACATGTTGTTGTTGTTATTGTTATTGTTGTTAGGTGCCGTCAAGTCTACGACTCTTTGTGACCCTATGCACAGCAGAACAAAACACCACCCAGTCTTGAGCCAGCTCCATGATTCTTGCTATACTTGAGGCCATCGCCTCTGCCACCATGTCAATCCATCTCTTTGACGGCCTTCCCATCTTTCGTCAACCCTCCACCTTACCAAGCATGACATCCTTCTCCAGGGAATGGTCCCTTCTGACAACATGACCAAAGTATGTGAGACAAAGTCTAGCCATTCTAGCCTCCAAGGAGCATTCCGGCTGCACTTCCTCCAGGTCAGAACTGTTAGTTGTTTTAGCAGTCCATGGTACTTTCAGCATTCTTCGCCAACACCACAGCTCAAAAGCATCAATTCTTCTCCAGTCTTCCTTATTCATTGTCCCGCTCTCACATGCATATGAGGCAACTGAAAATACCATGGCTTGTGTCAGGCGAACCTTAGTCCTCAAGGAGACATCTTTGCTCTTCAGCACTTGAAAGAGGTCCTTTGCAGCCAATTTTCCCAGAGCTATGTCATCTGATGTCCTGACTGCTGCTTCCGTTGGCATCGTTTGGATAACCAAGTAATATGAAGTTTCTGACAATTTCAGTCTTGTCTCCATTTATCATAATGTTACTTATAGGATCAGTTGTGAGGATTGTTGTTTCTTTATATTGAGATGTAATCCATACTGCAGACTGTAGTCTTCAATCTTCATCAGTACGTGCTTAAAGTCATCCTGACTTTCATCAAGCAAAGTTTTGTCATCAGCATATCACAGGTTGTTAATCATTCTTCTTCCAATCCTGATGGCACATTCTTCTTCATATAGTCCAGTTTCTCAGACTATTTGCTCAACATAAAGATTGAATAGCTATCTTCCAAATCTCTTGGCATAACTGAGTGAATGCCTCCAGTGGGGCATCCATTTGTTGAAACATCTCAATGGGTATTCCATCAATTGCTGGAGCCTTGTTCTTAGCCAATTCTTTCATTGCATCTTTGACTTCTTCCTTCAGTACCATTGGTTCTTGAACATATTCCACCTCCTAAAATGGATGCAGATCGACCATTCTTTTTGGTACAGAAACTCTATGTATTCCTTCCATCTTCTTTTGATGCTTTCTGCATCATTCAATATTTTGCCCATAATATCTCTCAGTATGGCAACTCGAGGTATAAATTCTTTCCTCAGTTCTTTCAGCTTGAGAAATGCTGAGCATATTCTTCCCTTTTGGTTTTCTAACTCCAGGTCTATGCACATTTCATTATAGTAATTGGCTTTGTGTGCTCGAGCTGCTGGTTGAAATCTTCTGTTCAGCTCTATTATCTTGTCATTTCTTCCATTTGCTTTAGCTACTCTCCACTCAAGGGCAAGTTTCAGAGTCTCTTCTGACATCCATTTTGGTCTTTCTTTCTTTCCTATATTTTTAATGACCTCTTGCTTTCTTCATGGCTGATGTTCTTGATGTCATCCCACAATTCTTCTGATTTTCAGTCATTGGTGTTCAATGCATCAAATCTATTCTTTAAATGGTCTTTAAATTTAGGTGGGATATCGTCAAGGTCATATTTTGGCTCTTGTGGACTTGTTTTAATTGTCTTCAACTTCAAGTTGAACTTGTATATGAACAGTTGATGGTCTGTTCCACAATCAGCTCCTGGCTTTGTTTTGGCTAAGGATACTGAGCTTTTCCATCTCCTCTTGCCACAAATGTAATCAATCTGATTCCTGTGTAGCCTATCTGGTGAAGCCCACATGTATAATCACAGTTTGTGTTGAAAAAAGATACTTGCAATGAATAAGTTGTTGCCCTTGCAAAATTCTATCATGCAATCTCCAGCCTTATTTCTGTCACCAAGGAAAAATTTTCCAACTACTAGTGATTCTTGTTTGTTTCCAACTTTTGCATTCCAATCACCAGTGATAAGCAACACATCTTGATTGCATGTTCAGTCAATTTCAGACTGCAAAAGTTGATAAAAATCTTCAATTTCCTCATCTTTGGCTTTGATGTTTGGTGCATAAATTTGATGGGTCTTCCTTGTAGGCATATGGATATTATCCTATCACTGACAGCATTGTACTTCAGGACAGATCTTGAAACATCCTTTGTGATGATGAATGCCATGCCATTCCTCTTCAATCTGTCATTCCCGGCATAGTAGATCACATGGTTGTCTGATTAAAAAATGGCCCAAACTGGTCCATTTCAGCTCACTAATGCCTAGGATATCAATCTTTATGTATTCCACTTCATTTTTGACACCTTCCAATTTTCCTAGACTCATACTTTGTACACTTCATGTTCCGATTATTAATGGATGTTTGCAGCTGTTTCTCCTCAATTTGAGTTGTGCCATGTCAGCACATGGAGGTCCTGAAGGACTTACTTTATCCATATCATTAAAGTTGGTTCTACTCTAAGGAGGCAGCTCTTTCCCAGTCTTATTTTGAGTGCCTTCTGAGCCAAGGGGCTTGTCTTCCTACACTGTCGGACAATGTTTCCAAACTATTCATAAAGTTCCCCAGTAATGTATCAGTGTTTCTCTGCTATTCATAAGGTTTTCCCTGGACAATGTTTGAGAAGTGGATGGCTTCCTCCTTCTTCCTAATCTGTCTTAGTCTGTAAGCTGCGTTGAAACCTGTGTACTATGTGCAACTCTACTGGCATCTGAAACACCAGTGGCACAGCCTCAAGCCTCACAGCAATATACAAGCCCCACAGGATAACAAACTAACAGACAAGTTTGCCTCCCTTCGTTGTTGGAAACCTCTGTGCCCTCCCCTTACCTAATTTCTACCTGGAATCTGCCACTTTGTGGTCCCTGGCTGCTCCCTCCCTTTCCTGGCTCTAGGGGGCTCGGGGCCTAGCCTTGCCTCTCACCCTTTTTTACCTGGATATCTTGCTGCTCTGCAGGTCCCCAGCCTCTCCTGCCCCTTAGCAAAACATAAGGGTGGCTATTTCCTTGCATCCTTTACTTCCAACTAACTAACTAACTCACTGCCATTGTGTCAGATCCAATTCATAGCAACTCTTCCTTGAGTTTCTGAGGTGATATCACTATGGAAGTAGATTGCCCAACCTTCCTTCCAAGGACTAGCTGGTGGATTTGAACCACCACCCTTCTGGTTAGCAGTCAAATGCCTTAGGCACTATGCCATACTAGATAATGCCAAATTGTTTTACATAGAGATTGTATACTACTTATCTGTTTATGGGTATCATATTTCTCCTACTGGCTCATAATCCAGTTAAGACAGAGAAGGTATTATATTTCTTGGTCTAGAAATAGTGGACATTCAATAGGTATTTATTAATTGATTGATTCATTAACTGATATGAGGAGAAATAATTGAAGGATTTTCTTCATCTTCAGAATAAAGAGATGAGCTAGAAAACAGTCAAAGATAAGAATATTTTTGGAGGATTTCCAGTAAGATGGAGGAATAGGCAGACAAATGACACAGACCCTCTTCAACAAAGAAAAGAAACACCAATTGACAGATATATGGAAGATAATCCTGAGCTTTGAAAAGAATTATACAGAAGTGGATTAGGCATCAACTACTGGAAAAACCTGAACAAAAACAGTGAGTACAGAGATGTTCAGAGCTGCGGACTGTCAGCTACCCTGATGGGAACAACAGCCTGAATATTTCCAAGTGCTGTTGGGACCTGAGAATTGACCTAAAGATCAGCCCTGGTCACCAAGGGCTGCAGGGACAACTGGGATGGTGCCCTATGACTAGGAAGGGAAACAGTAAGGAGGTAGTCAACCTGAGCTGTTGACTTTCCACTGTCCAGAGGGTACAGCCATTTTGATTGTTTACACACAGCAGACATTTTGTATATTTAAAGTTACCAAGCGCACAGCCATTTTGAATGTTTATAAGTGGCAGCCATTTTGGATATTTAAAGTGACCGAGGGTGCAGCCATTTTGAATCTTTACAAGTGGCAATGATTTTGGATTTTAAAGTGATAACATTCTCATGCAGATTCTAGGGACCTAGGAATAGGCTCTGTTTGCAAAGGTTGGCAGGGACGTATGAGAGGCTGAGAACAGGAAAGGAGACATGTGGTAAGTGTATAAGTGCTGTCAACTAGTGAATAGAGGAGCACAGCACAGTACCCTGCTTGAGTAGATAACATATAAACAAAACAAAGAAAATGAAAATCATGGGCAGTTCACTCCAACATACCAATTAAATCACCAATTAAATCACCAATTAAATATAAACACAAAAACATCACAATGCCTCAGAGACAACAGAGCATCACAGTCCACACAAAGAAGCAAGATAAAGCAGGAGAAATAAGGGACCAGGATACAGACCCAAAACACATCCCTGAGGAAGACACAGCATTGGAACTCCCTGATAAGGAATTCAAAAGAATTATATTTAGGTATCTTCAATGAACTGAGAGACAGATCAAGGAAAACACAGCAGAAACCCTAGAACAATTACGAAGGACAATACAAGCACAAAATGACGAAATAAATGGAAAAATTAGAAATGATGGAAATCCAGAAGATTAATACTAAATTTTCAGAAATAGATAAAACATTGAATGGGCAAAGGAGCAGAATTGAATCAATGGAAGACAGAATTGGAGAGATTGAAGGCAAATACCTGAATACTTCTTTGGAAAAGGATTGATCAGAAAAAAAAAGATCAAGACAAAATGAAGAAAGCCTAAGGTTCGTGTGGGATACCATCAAAAGGAATAACCTACATGTAATTAGAATTCCAGAACAGGAAGAGACAAATAAAACCACAGAAAACATTGTCAAAAATTGGTTGGAAGAGAATTTTCCTGGTATGATGAAAGATGAGAATATATCCATTCAGGAAGTCCAATGAACTCCAAACAGGATAGAACCCAAAAGAAAATAACCAAGACATATTATCATCAAACTCACCAAAATCAAAGCCAAAGAAAGAATCATGAGAGCAACACAGGAAAAACAAAAAGTTACCTACAAGGGGCAACCAATAAGATTAAACTCGAATTTCTCAACAGAAACCTTGCAGTCAAGAAGCCAATGAGATGGTATATATAAAACCCTGAAAGAGAAATAATTCTAACCAAGAATTATGTACCAAGCAAAATTGTCCCTTAAATATGATGGTGAAATTAAGACATTTCAGATAAGCAGAAATTAAGGGAATTTGTTAAACCAGACCAACCTTACAAGAGATGCTAAAGGGAGTCCTTTGGACAGAGAAGCAACAACAGCCAACAACTGACCATTAACACACATGATGATGTCACCCAGAAACCAACCCAGCTATGGAAGTTTCTGAAGTAAATAAGCCTACAAGATTGTAAAAGGGAACCAGAGACAGCAATTGACAAATGAGGACAACTACAATCCAAAAAGAGGAGAAAAAACTGTGTCGTTACAGAACTTCTAGATGGTAAGGAAGTCAAGACAACTACAAGATAGAATAGACTGTTCTAAACTTGGGAAAAAAAAAAACTATAAATCACAGGCTAACCTCAAAGAAAAATTATAAATCTTCACATCAAAATAAAAAAGAGGACCAGCATAAATATTCATAAATATTCATAAATAAATAAATATTTATCTTAGGGCTTCTTTGGCTTTCTTTTTTATATGTAACTCCCTAATTTATGTGGAATGTTTTTGGTGTGGCATGGGGAGCAGGAGCTCAGCTGTTTCAGTACCAATCATATGTGTCCTTGAGAGGCTGGGAGCCCCTGCTGCAAGTCCCCAGCTTTCTAGAGGCTCCACACACTGTGTCCTCTGACGTCCTAACACCCAGTTGGGGTACAAGTCCCAAACTCACCGCCCTTTCCCAAACTTGGGAACTCTTCCCTTCACCCTTCCACCACCTCCCTTTCCCTATTCTCTGGGAGTTTCTGGTGTAATTTGCCCTCAAACACAAAAGCAATAGCAATGAAGGAGGTGATAACATGAATCATAAACAAAATGAACTCAGCATAGAAAATTATATGGAACAAAGAAATTGACACCATGAAAAAGCACCTAACAACAATGACAGCAACAAATTCATATTTGCTGGTAATTGCATATCTGACAAGGGACTTATCTCTAAGATTTATAGAAAACTCCTACACCTCAACAGCAAAGGGATTAACAATCCAATTGAAAAATGGGCAGAAGACATGAGTAGATACTTCACCTAGGATGATATTCAGATGGCTAGCTAATACATGAAGAGATGCTCACAATCATTGGCCATCAGAGAGATGCAAATCAAAACAACAATGAGATACTGTCTCACTGCAGCACTGATGGCAAGGTTCAACAAGACAGAAAATAACAAATGCTGGTGGAGATGTGGAGAGATTGGGACACTCATATACTGCTGGTGGGACTGTGAAGTGATACGAACACTGTGGAAAGCAATATGGCAATTCCTTAGAAAGCTGGAATTGGAGACTCCATTTAACCCAGCAATCCCATTACTAGGTATTTATCCTAGAGAGGTGAGAGCCAAGTCAGGAACAGATACATGCACACTCAGGTTCATTGCAGCATTATTTACAATAGCAAGAAGATGGAAACAACCTACATGCCCATCAGCGGAAGAGAGGATGACCAAACTATGGTTCATACACGTAACGGAATGCTATGCAGCATTAAAGAATAATGTAGAGTCTGCAAATCACTGCATAGTATGGATGATCTTGGAGGACATTATGCTGAGTGAAATAAAATCAATCACAGAAGGACAAATATAGTATTAGTTCATTGTTGTGGAGGGTCAAGGAAAGGTTTATATATGGATGGAAACTTTGTTGGTTGCCAGGGGTGGGAGGGAAGGATAGGGAACACTGGGGGAAAAAAAAAAAAAAAAGGATTGACACATGTCACTTTAGTTTTGTGTATTTCACTATACATAAAATATATTTCAATAAAATGCATTAAAAAATTAAGTTAAAAAAGAATATTTTTGATGTAAAAATGACAACTTTATGCAACTGTAGTGAAAAATTAAAAAGGTAAATACCTATTGATACTCTCTAGATGATTTTAAACACTAAAAGGAAAATCACATACCAGAAGCAGGATACTTTTACAGAAGGGCCCTAACATGTATTTTGCTTCTTTTTCTGTGGGTCCTTCTTCCACTTATTCAAGGTTTTCAGTACTTCAAGTGCCTTAAGTCGTTGCTCGGGCTATTTTGTGAATATTAAAATCTTCCTTAATTTGATAAACAAAAATGTCTTTTGATATGAATATTAGAATCAGCTTGTCATTTCTTTTTCTAGATGTTTTAATAATTAAATGTTACTAAGAAATTCTATTTCTTTAATAATTAGGGAAAATGAACTGCTGTTTATGTTTATTGACCTTTGTATTTCATATTTGTGAACTGTCTATTCACAGCTATTGTGTTTTGGGTGTTCATTCTTTCTCTTTAATTCATAAAAATGCAAACATTTTTCCAGAGTTTGATTTACCTTTTAATTTTGCTAATTTATTCATTCCTTCAGCAAGTATTTGTTAATGCCTCTTATATGTCACCTGTGAGAATTTAGACTTAACATAGATAAAAAAGCTTATGTAGCAACTGTATCACTCTTTTCTCTGTTTTCTGCCTATGATCGTTTGCTAGCTGTCTACCTAGAAACAATAACATCTTTTAGGTCTAATTTTCTCTTAGGGCTTCTTTGGCTTTCTTTTTTATATGTAACTCCCTAATTTATGTGGAATGTTTTTGATATGGGATGGGGAGCAGGAACTCAGCTGTTTCAGTACCAATCATACGAGTCCTTGAGAGGCTGGGAGCCTCTGCTGCAAGTCCCCAGCTTCCAAGAGGCTCCACACACTGTGTCCTCTGACGTCCTAACACCCAGCTGGGGTACAACCCCCAAACTCACCGCCCTTTCCCAAACTTGGGAACTCTTCCCTTCTCCCTCCCACCTTCCTTTCCCTATTCTCTGGGAGATTCTGGTATAATTTGACCTCAAATGCCTTCAGAAGCATTTGAGGTAGGGTGAGAAATGCCAGCCTCAGTCGATTTTTCTCTTCCAATTCCCCATTAAGATGTAGTAGTAGTAGTAGTAGTAGTAGTAGTAGTAGTAGTAGTAGTAGTGTGCTGTAGAGTCAATTTAGACGCATAATGACTCTATAGGACACAGAAGAACTGCACCATAGGATTTCCTAAGCAGTGATCTTTATGGGAGCAGAGTACGCAGTCTTGTATCCCACAGAGCCACTGGTGGGGTTGAACCACAGACTTTTCAGTTACCAGCTGAGCACTTAACCACAGCACCACCAGAGCTCCTTGATAGTGAATATGTATTTCACATCAGGCATTGTGTTAAGCATCTTTTGATGCATCTGGTTACTTAAGCCTCAATCAATCCCACATAATAGACTGTTATATCATCTCTATTTTACAGATGAGGAAATCGAGGCTTGGGACGTTTGACTACTTGTACAAGGAGGCACAACCAGGAAAACTGACTGCCTTCTCAGATACTATGTCAATGTGGGAGGCACAGAAACCTAGAGAGAAGATTCTATTCAACTCTGTGATTCAGGCCATATATCATTCCCAGAGTGGGCAAGTATATATTGAAATCTGCTCTGTGTAGCTTCTAGATGTGTGTACTGTGAACAGAGAGGACTAACACAAGGTCCTTGCCTTCAGGGATCACAGTCTGATTAACTCTTTAGAGAATATTAAAAGCTGGTTGCCATTGAGGTAACTCATAGTGATTCCCTGAGTGTCAGAGTAGAAATGTGCTCCATAGGGTTTTCAATGGCTGAGTTTTTGGAAGTAGATAGGTCATTCTTCCAAGGCACCTCTGGGAGGACTAGAACTTCCAACCTTTCTGTTAGCAACCAAGCAGGTTAAACTTTTGGCACCCCTTAGAGAATATATCCATTATCATCTTGCCTATTACTAATCCGATAAACTACATTCCTCTTTTTACCTAAAGTACCAGAAATTATGATGAACATTTCTTATACCTCTTAATGGACTAACTGGCTAAATGTCTTTGACCTTAGCCTCTAGACGTGAAGGGGTACAAAGCGCTCTCCCTTCCCCTGGCCTCAGTCCTCATTCCTCTGGTTCCCATCCCACCAATAACTGGCCAGTCTCCATGGCAACAGAGGCCAGGCACTCATCACTGCCTCTAGGGAGCTGGTAATGGCCTCCAGCTAAGAGCTTTGCTGCTTGTCCTCCACCTTCACCCTTTACCATTTGCTCTGGGAGTATAAGTGGGACAGGCAGAAAGGGGGGCTGTAAACTCACAAACTGTTGTAGGAGCTGCAGCGCTTCTAGCAGAACCCTTGGGAAGTTAGATAACTGCACCCAGGCATCAGTCATTCATTAGGCCACCTACTATACCCTCTGCACAGGAATTACTGTCTATAAAAAGGGATTAGGGAAGACTAATGTCAACCAAGCTTGGCCCATCCTGCAGTAGGAAGCTAACTAGGAACTGAGGCTGATGCATTTTTACTCTTTTCAAAGTGTGATCACTGGTTTAATGGCATTATCATCACCTGAGGACTTTTTAGAAGGGCAATTTCTTGAGCTCTTCCCTAAGACCAAGGAGCTCTGGTGGCGTAGTAGTTAAAGCAATTGGCTGCTAATCAAAAGGTAGGCAATTCAAATCCACCAGCTGTTCCATGGGAGAAAGATGAGGCAGTCTGCTTCCACAAAGAATTAGAGCCTTTGAAACCTTGTGGGCCATTTCTACACTGTCCTATAGGGTTTCTATGAGTCAGAATCAACTTAATGGCAGTGGGTCTGGGTTTTTTGGTTTTCCCTAAACCTACTGAATCAGAAACTCTGGGATGGGGCCCCCTCTAGGAGATCCTGATGCATGTTAAAGCTTAAGAACAACTGTTCTAAGGCAGCAGTTCCCAAATTTATCTGCACTTTGGAATCACCAAAACCCAAAAACAAACCCACTGCCATCGGGTCAATTCAGACTCATAGCGACCCCCATTGGCTTTCCAAGGGGGTAAATCTTTATGAAAGTAGATGTCCCCATCTTCCTTCTGCAGAGTGGCTGGTGGGTTTAGAACCACCAACCTTCTGGTTGGCAGTCAAATGCCTTAGGCACTGCACCACCACAGCTCTTTGGAATCACCATGGGAAATTTAAAATATATTAATGCCTCTCCCAGTAGTGGGCTGGAGCCAGCTTGTACTAGTTTTTCAAGAGATGATTGCTAAAATTTCAGAAATTTTATGAGCCAGATATTTAACACAGCTGTTATTTAAAATTGAGGTATGTAAACTTCATTTAATAATTTGATTTGATTGAAGTATGTAGACTGACAATTTTTAAAATTATATTAAAAACAAGGGTAATAAATATTCAAAATGCATCACTTCCTAATTATCTTACTAAATTGTGCTCTTAAGACTATTTATATCTCTTTTATCCTCCATGTGGAAATACTATATAAGGGCTTTTCTACTGGACATCTCTTTATACCTATGTGTTCAGTGACAGCACACTGGTAGCTTGAAATCAACCATTAAAAAAAAAGAAAGAAAAAGAAAAAAGAAATCAAACTCATTGCTATCAAGTGGATTCTGACTCATGATGACTCTATAGGACATGATAGAAGTGCCCCATAAGATTCCCAAGGCTGTAATCTTAACTGAAGCTGACTGCCACATCTTCCTCCCGCAGAGCGACTGGTGAGTTTGAACTGCCAAACTTTTGGCTGGCAAGCATGCTCTTAACACTACATCACCAGGGCTCCTTTCTATGTCACAAAAAAAGAAGGAAAAAAAAAAAAAAACCTCACTGCCATCGAGTTAATTCCAACCCATAGTGACCCCCATTGCGTTTCCTAGGACAACCTTACAGAAGTAAACTGCCTCATCTTTCTTCTGCAGAGTGGTGGTGGGTTTGAACAACTGACCTTTTCATTAGCAGCCAAATGCCTTAACCACTGCATCACCAGCACTCCTCATTTATGTCACAGGAATTAGCAAATGCTACACATCAGGGCTTTTCCCCCAGAAAGCCTACTGTTAAGTATTTACCAGGACATGACTACCTGTGTTCCATTCCAGAAATTGTGATTATATTGGTCTGGGAAGTAGCATGAACATTGGAATATCTTCAAAAATCCTAGGGGAACCATCATTCTCAAGTGGGAGTGCTTACTGGGATAGTTCACCCAAAGACACACACATTCAGCAGGCAGGACAGTCTTACATGAAGCTGCAAGAAGGAATCCTTGTACTTCTCACAAACTCAAATGTCTCTTGAGGCCAGGCAGGTAAAGTAAAGCAGTGAAGTGGAGCAGAAGGGTGACACAGCGGAGAACTAAAGAGTTCCAACTCACCCAAAGCCCACCCTATGAAAGTACTCAACTCCACCTGAGTGCTTCCATATGCAGAACTGTGGCCCAGGGCAGCCAGAACTTCTGAAGTTTTTTCAGATAAACTGAAAATCTGGATTTTAAAGACACATCTCAATATTCAGGAAACCATGATGGCTACTTTGAAGACTAAGGTGTGCCTTATCCAAGCCATGGTATTTTCAATAGCCTCATAGGCATGTGAAAGCTGAGCAATGAGTAAGGAAGACCAAAGAAGAGTGGATGCCTTTGACTTGTGGTGTTGGTGAAGAATACTGAAAATATCATGGATTGCCGAAAGAATGAACAAATCTGTCTTGGAAGAAGTGCACCCAGCATGCTCCTTAGAAGTGAGAATGGCCAGACTTTATCTCACCTACTTTGGTCATGTTGTCAGAAGGGACTAGTCACTGGAGAAGCATATTAGGCTTGGTAAAGTAGAGGGTCAGTGAAAAAGGGGAAGGCCTTCAACAAGACGGATTGACACAGTGGCTGAAAACGATGGGCTCTAGTGTGGCAATGTTAGTGAGAATGGTGTAGCACTTACCATTATTTTGTTCTATTTTACATAGGGTCACTATGAGTTGAAGCTGATTCATGACACCTAACAGCAACAACAAAAGTCAAATCACTGTTAAATTGTAGCCACAGAGAAATTGGAACTCTCATACACTGCTCATGGGAATCTAAAATACTGCAGACACTTTGGAAAAATGTCTGACAGCTACTCAAAACATAAAGTGCCATACCAAACCAAACCAAACCGAACCCACTGCCGTCCATTCCAACTCATAGTACCCCTATAGGACAAAATAGAACTGCCCCATAGAGTTTCCAAGGCCGTAAATATTTACAGAAGCAGACTGCCCTCATCTTTCTTCCTCAGAGCAGCTGGTAGATTTGAGCCATCGACTTTTGGGTTAGCAGATGAATGCCTTAGCCACTGCACAACGAGACCTCCTTATAGAGTACCATGTTGTTGTTGTTGTTGTTATGTGCCGTCGAGTCGGCCCCGACTCATAGCGACCCCTCCTTGGGTTTCCGAGACAGTATCACTACGGAAGTAGGATTGCCCAACCTTCCTTCCGAGGAGTGGCTGGTGGGTTTGAACCGCCAGCCGTCTGGTTAGCAGGCAAGTGTCTTAGCCACTATGCTACCAGAGCTCCCATATGACCCAGAAATTCCACTTCTAGTTATATGCCCAAGAGAAATGAAAACATGTCCACACAAAAACTTATGCATAAATGATCAAGCAGCATTATTCATAATATCCAAAATTAGAAATGTCTACCAACTAATAAACACATAAACAAAATGTGGTCGACACATGCAATAGAATATTATTCAGTCATACAAAAGAATGATGTTTTTATACATGCTACAAAGAGGATGAACCTTGAAAACATTATGCTAAATGAAAGAAATCAGTCACAAAAGGACAACTATTCCATGATCCCATTTATATGAAATATCTAAGATACGCAAATCCATAGAGACAGAAAGTGGATTAATGGTTGCTAAGGGCTGGGGGGAGGGGATTAATGGGGAGAGATTGCTAATGGATATGGGGTTTCTTTTTGATATGATAATGTTCTGGAATTAGATAATGGTGATGATTGCACAACCTTGTGAATATACTAAAAACCACTGATTTGTATACCTTAAGTGTGTCCAATTTTTAAAAATTGCAACCACATATCTACACAAATAGTTTGCACCTTGACAAGAAATATATAAACATGCTATCTCTTTCATTGTGGAACAAATCAAAACAGAAAGAAATACAGTAACAGCCCCTCTGATACCAACTGATATTAGAGACTGAAACACATTGATTTTTGCCAATATTTATTCCCTTATGGCCAGAGACAAGATGGGTCTGAAGACATGTTGTCTGGAATCCCAGTGTCTTACAAATACAGAATGTGAAAACGCAGAGGCAACACCAACAGGACAGAACCTTCGTGTTTAGAATCCTGCCCAGCCATGTTCCAAGGGAGGGGGACCTCAGCTGCCCAGAGCTCTCTCCAAGGACTCTGCCTGCTTTGCTCTGCTCCAGCCATTAATCTCATGCAGCTGAGCTATAATTGGCACTGTAGTGACATGACCTGAAATTGGCAACCCTAATTCTTCCAAGCCACGTAGGGATTTATTTATTTTTAGTTTGTGGAGATGACCCTACAGAAGGGTAATATGAAAATCCAATGCAGACAATCTCCACCACAGTCAACATTCCCTTGGCCCTCACAACAAGGATAAAGATGTGAGAATATACACTCCCTGAGAGGAATATTTTTTTAATCACAAAATTAATGTTGAAAATCAAACATACATGAGAATAATGGCTAGGAAAGTGCTTAATGTTGTTTCTGATCTACTGAAGGAGGATGTTTCAGTAAGCATCCTGTCAGGGAAACTGAAGTCACCCTAGGTGTTCTAAATACCATCTACCATCAAGTTGACTCTGCCTCATGGTGACCCATGTGGGTCAGAGTAGAACTTGGCTCCATAAGGCTTTCAGTAGCTGATTTCTTTGAAGCAGATTTTCAGGCCTTTCTTCTGAAGCATCTCTGGGTAGATTCAAACCTCTAACCTTTGGGTTAGCAGTGGAGTACATTAGCCATTTGCATCCAAATAGATGGAATTTAATACTGATTACTAAAGTGTTGGAAATGCTGAAGGAGCAGAAAGAAAAAAAAAGGGGGGTATCCAGAGATTAGAATTATAGGAAACTGTTTTGACTCCAATGCTGAAGAGTTAAAAGGGGAAGGGTGTTATAACTACAGTCTAGGACCTAGATCATTGGGAGGTTGTGGCTACTGGAGCCCCTGCAGCTGCTGATATCCTGACTCTGAAGGAAATTAGAGCCTGCACTCTTACGCTGCTGTTGGAGCTTGGCCACTAGAATCATCCCTGCTGGCCTGGCTCTGCCTGAGCCACGCCCCCTGGAACACCATGCTGTTGAAGCTGGTGATATACCCACTGCTGTCCTCACCACAGCCTGAGCAGGAACCCAGGAGGCCACCCTCACCACTGCTCCTGCAGGTGCCAGCAGACCCAGAGAGGAAAAAATGACTTCTGTCTATTTCTCTACTGTGGATTGAATTATGTGCCCCCGAAATTTATGATGACATCCTAACCCCGTACCTGTGAACATGACCCTGTTTGGGAAGAGGAATTTTCTTTTGTTGTGTTAATAAGGAAGACCAAAGAAGAGTTGATGCTTTTGAGTTGCGGTGCTGGCGGAG
>NW_006921719.1:568810-590718 GCF_000298275.1 Orycteropus afer afer
ATGATGGGCTCAAGTATAGCAGGGATTGTGGGGCTGGTGCAGGATCGGGCAGTGTTTCATTCTGCTGTGCATGGGGTCGCTATGAGTCGGAAATGAATTGACGGCACTTAACAACAACAACAACAACCAGAGTAACACACCACCCACTGCCATCAAGTTGATTCTGACTCATGGTGACCCCCATTGGGTTTCCAATGCTGTAAATCTTTATGGACGTAGATTGCTTCAGCTTTGTTCCATGGAGCATCTGGGGGGTTTGATCCACTGGCATTTTTGTTAGCAGCTAACTGCCTTACCCTCTATGCCACCAAAGCTTCTTTATCAGAATTGGGTGGGTCCCAAACATAATCAATTCTGACTCATGGCAGCCCAATGTGTGCAGAGTCAAACTGCTGCATAGCGTTTTTGAGGCTGTGACCTTTCAGAAGCAGATTGCCAGGCCTGTCTCCTGAGGTGTCTCTGGGTGAGTTCAAACCACCAAGCTTTCAGCTGCTTGTCAAGTGCTTAATCATTTTCACCACTCAGACACTCCAATCACTTATTGTTGTTGTTGTTGTTGTTATTTGCCATCGAGTAGGCCCCGACTCATAGCGACCCCTCCTTGGGTTTCCGAGGCAGTATCACTACGGAAGTAGGAATGCCCAACCTTCCTTCCGAGACCAATCACTTATTAGTAGTGTTTTATTAAAATGGCTGGTGCTCTGGTGGTGTAGTGGTTAAAGCATCCAGCTGCTAATCAAAAGGTTGGTGGTTCAAACCCACCAGCAGCTCCAAAGGAAAAAGATGAGACAGTCTGCTTCCAGAGAGATTTACAAACTTGGAAAACCTACGGGCAATTCTACTCTGTCCTAAAGGATCACTATAAGTTGGAAACTACTCAATGGCAGTGGGTTTTGGTTTTAAAAAAAAAAAGAAAGAAAAGAAAGAAAGAGCAAAAGAGACATGAAGACACAGGCAGTAGGGAGACAGTCATCAGAAACTGGGAAAGAGGCTCATGAAAGGAATCAACACAGCTAATACCCTGATTTAGATTTATCTGTGAGAAAATAAATTACTCTTCTTTAAAGCCAGGAATTTTTTGTCTTGTTTTGGGTTTTTTTTTTAGTTTTTGTTTCTTTGTATTTTTTGTTACAGCAGACTAAAGAAACTGAGACACTCCCCATCTCTCACTCTGCCAGTGCCTCCCATGGAAAGAATCTAACCAGTGTGAAGAATCTAAATGCAGTGTGCAGGGCCCAGACTCCTGAGACAGGGAGCAGCATGGAGGAGCAGGAAAGAGGCTGAGCACCAAGAAATAACCAGCATAGAGGGAGTAGTGGAGACTTTCACGGTCTATGGTAATGAAAGAGAGGCAGAAAGTGCCTAATCCCCACCCTAAACAGAGCTTTACACTGGGAGAAAACTGACCTTAACAATGCTGTTTTTGTGTGTCATCAAGTCCACTCCTACTCAGAGCAACTCTATAGGACAGAGTAGAACTTGTCCCATAGGGTTTCCTAGGCTGTGATTTTTACAGAAGCAGATCACCAGATCTTTCTCCAGTGGAACTGCTGGGTGGGTTCGAACAGCTGACTTCTCTTAACCTTTGCACCACCAAAACTCCTTGCCTTACCAATACAGACAGATTTATCTACTCATTCTTTTATTCATTCATGAATAAAAGAAATCATGTATTTGTTCATTTGGTTAATCCCTAATCTAGCAAATATTAACTGCCCAACACTGGTTTCTCTCCTTCCTTCTTTTACATGCCTACTGGTCTCCAAGTTCTTTGTGGGCTTCTAGTTTCCCTATGAGCATTAGTCCTGCCCAAGGATTGGTGCCAACATCAAGAAAAGAGGAGGTGATGTGACTGATGGGCCTCTGTTCACAAGCACACAGAACATCTTCCCTGGGGACTTGCTGACTGGGCCATGGTGTTAGCGCTGGAGTCTCTGCCATGCTCAGCTTTTGAGGCAAATGAGGAAACACCTGTTTCCTTGTGACTCCTGGCTCAGAGTGCCCTGGGAAGGGTGAGGCTGGGTACACATCACTCTCTATTAAAAGGCAGAAGCACATCTCTCCCTTGAGGGAACGGTGATTTCTCTGTTCTAAAAGGAATGTGTCAAGTGGAGCTTCCTACAGTGAATGGCATGATGCAGAGTCCTCACCCACCTTTTCACAGCAGACCCAGAGCAGGATCCATGTAGCTAGTCCTAGTCAAGACAACAGAGAAAAGTCAAAGGATCAATAGGAGGCAAGTCTGGTGACAGTAACAGCCCCTACAGGTGCTCGGGAGTTTAGAGGACGATCATATGTTCTGGGGGGAACAGGGCTCAGTGATGAGATGAGGCCACCAAGTGACCTCAAGCCTCAACTGTTGTTGGATGTGGCCACCTTGAGGAGCCTCTGGCTGACTATTGAGAAATGTCAGGGATGGACCAGCCAAGTAAGAGTCCGCTCTGCTGAGTTGTTTCCTGCAATTCCAGCTCTTTCTATGGGGCAAAGGAAGATGGGTGCCCATGAGAACATGGCCTTCTCCCCCATCCAGAAAATCTTCCTCCTTCAAAACCACCTTTCCAGCTCCCCTGAAAAAGGCCTTAAATGGTCAGAGAAAACCTCTGTGTGAATCAAGCAGGGAAAATCTGAGGGAAGGGCAGTTCAGGGTGACCCTGATGAACAGGTCCTGCAGGTCATGGGTTAGGGGACATTGCTGCAGGTCTCCAGGGTGTGATGTAGTTGGACGGGCCCTGGTGAGCTTCTTTTGAATGGGGTAGGCATGGAAGCAAGGGAAGGTTCAAGGATTGCTTCTAAAGGAAAAAGCAAAAGACAGACAGTAAAGGGATCTGAAGTGAAGAATCAACAACAGAGAATAAATAATGTAAAGTGAGAGTCCAGATGTATGGAAGAGGAAAGCGTGTGCAGGGATAGAAAAGGAGGTACAAGGTCAATGAGTTAATTCCAACACTACCTGTTGCTTTGGCTTCCCTCATGAAAGTGTTGGGTATGGAGTTTCCCTATGTTCAACTGTTAAAAAGCTATATCCTGTGGGGATATTTCAAATACAAGGTGTAGGTTCCCACAACTGTTCATCCATGTGTTGTCATTAGCTGCTATCTAGTCAACCCAGTGGACCATTGTGATCCATAGGGTTTTTATTGGCTGATATTTGGAAGTAGATAGCCAGACATTTCTTCCTAGTCCAGTTTAGTCTAAAAGTTCCATTGAAACCTGTATAGCATCATAGCAAAACTCAAGCCTCCACTGACAGATGGGTGGTAGCTGTGCATGAAGTGCATTGGAAGGAGTCAAACCCAGGTTTCTCACAAGGGAGGCAAGAATTCTACCATGGAACCACCCCCACAATATACTTCCCAGTAACTAGCTAGTACTGAACTAGCTGTGGAACTCTAAGAAGTGCCCTGCCTCCTGATTTCCATGTCTGGTTTCTGGATCTCCAGGGCATGCTGCTGAAACATAGAGAGGGGGGTGTTGGCAGTTTTGATAGAACTAGAAGTAGTGAACAGTGGGATTAAATCACATGAGAGGTAGGTGGAATTGGAAAGCCTCTGGGCTTATGACCTTCATTTCTTTTCTGCACAAGCAAATACAACCCATATCCTGGAAAAGAGCCAGAGAACACCTTTCACCCAGATGAACAAAAGATTGGTCAGCACACTTCTACTGGTCCTGGGCTGCAGAGTGGCCTATGTTCTATGGCCAGCATGGCTATGATGCAGAGATAAGCATTGGAAGCCATAATTGTGTGAACCAGGACATTCTGGTTGGAGGACTCAAATAAGTCATTATATGAGAAGTCTTTCAAGATCATGCTGGCAGTGAAATATTTCATTCCTTGGCTGGCATATGCCATTTTACCATCTGGACTGAACATGAGTGGGTGTGGGTAGGGATGGGCCTTGATGGAATCTTCCAAAATCAATGGTCAGCCATGGAAGGAAGAACATCTCATTGAGAATACAATAGACCACAGATGGGGGGAGGATCACGCGAGCACAGTGCGGAGTGAGATTGATGTAAGATCAAAGGCAGGTTAGTCATGTTCCAAGAGTATGCTATTGCTAGGTGCCATTGAATCACTTCCAACTGATAGCGACCCTATGTACAACAGAACAGAATGCTGCTCAGTCCTGATCCATTTCACAATCATGGCTATGTTTGAGCCCACTGGTGTAGCCACTGTGTTAACCCATCTCTTGAGGGTCTTCCTCTTTTTCATTGACCCTCTCCTTTACCAAGCATGATTTCCTTCTCCTGAGACTTTGGATCGTATGTCAAAATAAATAAATAAATAAAAATCACCACCCTTCCTTCTAAAGAACATTCTGGCTATACTTCTTCTAAGACAGATGTTTTTCTCTCTTATGGCAGCCCATAATTCAGTATTCTTTGCCAACACCATAAGTCAAATGTGTCAATTCTTTTTTTTTTTAATTTTTATTGTGATTTAGGTGAAAGTTTACAGAACAAATTCACTTTCCATGCAGCAGCTCACATATACTTTGTCTCATGACATTGACTACAATTTACAACAATGCAACAGCTCCCCTCCCATTCCTCCCCATAGTTACCTCTTCACTGTGTCCTTCCCTCCCATGCACTCTTGCCCCTCCAGTTGTCTCCCTGTGCATACACAGCTCTTCTATTCTCCCATGATTGATCTCTCCAAGGAGTGTATCTACCTATTGTAAACATTCAGCTCATATGCCTGTCTTTTGTTTGGCTGGAAGCCACAGGAGTGGATTCAATTCCATAGCTAAAGGGCAACTAGGGCCCATAGTCTCAGTGGTTCCATCAGGCTCTATCAGACCAGCAAACCTGGTCTTTTTTTTTTTTTTAATGATTCTGAGTTTTGTTCCACATTGTTCTCCCACTCTCTCCAGAATCTCCTGCACCAATCCCCCTCCCAGTGGTTGACAGTGGTAGCTGGGCACCATCTAGTTCTTCTGGTCTCATAGTTGTATAGGCTGAGGATCACATGGTGTATCAGTCTCTTGGACTAATTGTTTCCATGTGGCTTTGGTTTTCTTCATTCTTCTTTGCTCTTGATAAGAAGAGACCCATCATTGCATCTAGATGGCCTCTTGCAAGCTTTTAAGATCCCAGTTGCTACTTGCCAAAGTACGATGTGGAACAATGCTTTTGTGTAGTATGTTTTGCCAATTAAACTTGATATCCCCTGCAACTATGGTCCCGAACCCACAGGTCCAACTACTCGCTCCCTCTAGGTAGCTGGCTGTGGCCAAGAAGTGACTACAACCTTGCCCCTTGTCAGCTGTATCATGTAGTTGGAAATTCTTACAGAAAATACCAATACACTTGTAGAAACATTGTTTGCCAACCCTATACCTGGCCTTGGGCACACTCCCCTCTGCATGGCCATGCCTAATAGTTCAGCCTGTCCACCCATATGTAAATGTTTGCCTTCACTGACAACACAGTACTGTATGCAAATGTATCAATTCTTCTTCATTCTTCCTTATTCATTGTCCAGCTTTCACATGCTTATATGACAACTGAAAATACCATGGCTTAGGTCAGGCACATCTCAGTCCTCAAAGTGACATCTCATATCTTAACATTTTAAAGAGATCTTTTTTTTAAAAAAAATCAGATTTGCCCAATGCAATACATCTTTTGATTTCTTGACTACTGCTTCCATGAACATTGACTGAAGATCCAAGTAAAATTAAATCCTTGACAGCTTCAATCTTTTTGCCATTTATCATGATGCTGCTAATTGAGGATTTTTTCTTTTCATTTTATGTTCATGTGTAATCCATGGTGAAGGCTGTAGTCTTTGACCTTCATCAGTAAGTGCTCCAAGTCTTTTTCACTCTTGACAAGCAGAGTTGTGTTATCTGCATATCGCATGTTGTTAATGAGTATTGTACCCCTGACATCTCAGCTCCAATTGTATTCTAAATTTTCCCTAATGGTGCTAGAGCTAGGACTCTGCAAACTACATCTCCCAGATCCCTTTGCCAGATGGCTTCTTCTCCAGTTGCCATGGAGTTGATTCCAACCCACATTGACTCCACATGTGTCAGAATAGAACTGTACTTCACAGGGTTTTCAGTGACTGGTTCTTCAGAAGTATCATATTCCCCACATATAACACACCCACAGAAATAACACGCCCACATATACAATGCACATAGGAAACTAACGAATGAGGAGGTTGCGCAGTTTGTGAAAACATATAACACATGTGCCATTTGTATGAAAATATGGTAAATCTTTTCTTCAAAGACATCCTTGGGTGAACCCCAACCTCCAAACTTTTAGTTAGCAAGTGAGCGTGTTAATGTTTGCATCACCCAGGGACTCCAGCCTCCTGGTAGCTTTGGCCAAAAGGCAGCATTAGAGAGCAATTGAGAGGATTGAGGAAGGGGGGTGGGACTTTCTTCCTGTTTTTCCTGTTCCTGTCAGGATCACTCTAGCTATAGCAGGTGGCTCTAGACTGCAGCTTCTTTCGAAATTCCCAGAACTTGCCTCTCTCACTCTGGCTGGTGGAATGCCTGGGCTGAAGAGAATATCAAGATACTGCTTAAGAAGGCCACAGCCTAAGCCCCGAATAGTCATCATTTACCCTAAAGCAAAGACAAGAAGGTAAAGGGAAGCTAGATTAATGGAAAAGTAACAACCAGAATGAAAATAATGAGAATGTTGACACACTGAAAAATGTAACCAATGTCACCAAAAGAAATTGCTAAATAAAAACCTAATTTGCTGTATAAGCTTTCATCAAAAACATAATAAAATATTATTTTAAAAAATACATATATACCCCATCCAGTTTTATTAGAGACAAATGATGTGCTTTTGATCCTGGTAGGCAGGATAAGAAGTAAGATTCTTTTGTTGTTGTTTTTGTTTGTTTAACTTTTTATTGTGATTTGGGAAAAAGTTTATGGAGCAAATTTGTTTTCCATCCAACAATTCATACATAGTTTGTTTCTTGACATTGATTGCAATCCCCACAATGTGACTGCACTCTTCCCACTGCCTCCCTGTGTTTACCATTTCCATTCACCCTTCTTTCCTATCCCTTCCTGACTTCTGAGTTTTACCCCTGGACAAATGCTTTTTTTGATCTCATATTGTCGGTTGTTCTAAGGAATGAGTACCTCCTTGGTGCTACTTACTGTTCACCTTATATGTCTATCTATTGTTTGACTGAAAGTTGAGGCACAGGAGTTGGGTTCTAGGGTTGAAGAGTGTCTAAGGAGCATAGTATCTCAGGGAAGAAGTAGGATTCTTAAATTTAAAAGAAAAAGTCAATATGAGAGACAAGGAGAGAAAAACACAGTCATAAGAAATCAGATAAACTCTGGAGTCTTAAAAGCTTGCAAGAGGCCATCTAGATGCAACAATGGGTTTTTCCTCATCCAGAACAAAGAAGAATAAAGAAAACCAAAGATACCTAGAAACAATTAGTCCAAGGGACTGATGAACCTCAACCTATATGACCATGAGACCAGAAGAAATAGATGGTGCCCAGCTACCACTGTCAACCACTCAGAGGGGAACTGGTGCAGGAGATCCTGGATAGAGTAGGAGAACAATGTGGAACAAAACTCAAAATTATTATTAAAAGAAAAAAAAAAGACCAGGTTTGCCTGTCTGATAGAACCTGGTGAGATTCCTGAGTCTATTGCCCCTAGTTACCCATCAGGTCTGGAATTGAACTCACTCCTGTGGCTTCCAGCCAAATAACAGACAGGCATATGGGGTGAACATTTACATCAGGTAGATACACTCCTTGGAACGATCATGCGAGAACAGAAGGGCAGTGTTTGCACAGGGAGACAGCTGGGGAGGCAGAGTGAGAGTACATGGGAGGGAAGGACACAGGGAAGAGGTAACTACAGGGAAGATTTGGGAAGAGAGCTGTTACATTGTGAGAAATTGTAGTCAATGTCATGAGACAAAATGTGTATGAACTTCTGTATGGAAAATGAATTTGCTCTGTAAACTTTCACCCAAATCACAATGAAAAATTTTAAAAAATCAAATAAATTACTTAACTTCCTAGTTTCTTTAAGTATCCAGGGACTAAGAAGCCTATAGATAATGCCAAGAAGTTGATTTAATTTGTACTGATGTTTCAAATGTATAAAGTATAAAAAGAAAGTGCTTCATTTAGACATAGAGAAATAACCAGAGTTTCCTAGAGTATAGAGCTAGGAAAGGCTTTGGAGATCATCCAATATGATTTAAAAAAAAAAGATAAGGAAACAAACCTAGAAAATGCAAATGATGTACCCCATTAGCAGCAAAGAAAAAAGATCATAGCCTGAGGTCTAGAAGTTCATCCAAACTGTGTTCATCGGGTTCTGAAAGAAGACAAGGGCACAGGACTAAGGCATGTCTGAAAAGTCAGCTTCCTCTCTATCATCAACCTGACTATGGAGAACAAAGGACTTAAAGAGGTAGCTCAAAGAAAGAAACGTTTTTTAATTGCTTTTTATTTTCCGGTTTGTTTTCACTAATTGCCTTTAAAAATACATATGTAAATAGTTCAACTTTACTAATAATTTTTAAAAGAGAAAGAAATAAAAAAAAATTGAGATTTCATTTTCTATGTAAAATGGTGAGAATGATAATACTCTCAGTTAGTGAGGGTGTGGAGAAATAGGTATTCATGTATTTTGTGGTGTAGCATAAATGTTACAGACTTTCTGGAAGATAATTTGCATACATATATCAAAAGGCTTAAAACTACACTGAGCCTCATTCAAGCAAATCTACGTCTGAACATTGATTGTAAAGAAATAAGTATTGATGAGCACAAAATGGACTATATAATGGATTGTTCATTAAAATGTTATTCATGATAGTGAAAAATGTAAAGCAATCTATATGTTCAGTAATTACTGTAAAGTCACACGAATAAATACTATTTAAACATTTTAAATAATTTTGTAAGTGATGTTTATTCACATATAAAAATGTTGATAAATTGTTAAGTAAAATAAGCAGAATTTTAAAATGAATATTATGTACATTTAGTATGACATAATTTACATTAAATATATACACCCTCTCCTTACTTATCAACATGGTTACTTTCCAAAGACCAGGTTGTTATATGAAAATTGGCATTATGTGAAAATGAGAATTGACTACATCAGAGCACAAAATGGAGGATGACTACAACATTATATAACTGCCAATTTACATCATTACATAATTGCCAAATTACACCATTACATAATTACCAAAGTACACCATTACATAACTGCCAAACCACTGAGAATTATGGCTCAGCCAAGTCGACACACAACCTTAACCATTACAGGTAGCATTAATCTCACCTCACACCTCCATGTTTGTTACTGCCAGATGTACATTGTTAATGCAAAAAATAGTCTGATAGTAGATTGCCATAGATATGAAATATTGGATAATGAGATAGTCCATTAGTGATGAGAGGTGTATATGATTGATGTCACCCATAAAAATGTTTGGAGCTCTGGTGGTGTAGTACCTAAGGCACTTGGCTTCTAACCAGAAGGCTGATGGTTCAAATCCACCAGCCACTCCTCGAAAGGAAAGTTGGACAATCTACTTCTGTAGTGCTACTGCCTCAGGAACCCAAGGAGGGGTCACTATGAGTCTGGTCCGACTCCACGGCACATAACAACAACATAAAAATGTTTGAAATGGCAAATTTTTTTGTTACATATATTTTGCCACAATAATTTTTTAAATAAATGTCTATCATCTATCTCTCTATCATCTATATCTGAAAGAGATATTTTGAAGGGAAGTTTTAAAAAGTCTTAATGCTCACTCAGGCCACATCCAAGCCAATTAAATCATAATTATAATTCCCTAGGTGGGTCCCAGGCCTCAGTATTTTTTAAAGTATATCAGGTGAAACATCTGCCCTAAGCCCATCCCACCCTATACTCCAATTCCTTCCTCATCTCCACAATGAAGATGCTATTGTTGCATATTGCTTTCAAATTGATTTCTCTTGGTGATCTGGTGTCTGGAATGTTTGTGATGCTGAAAGCCTGGAGACTGGCAGATGACCTTAGCTCTCCAGTCTGAGTGACCCAGACTGAGTGAACCGTCCATAGCTGAGCTAATGCCCAGTTTATCTGATTGTTTGTGAGCGTCCTAATGGTGGTGCAAGTGATTTGCACTCACCTGCTAATCTAAAGGTTGGCAGTTTGAATCTACTCAGTGGCACTGTGGAAAAAAGCCTGGCAAGGATCCAACTCATAGTGACCCCTCCTTGGGTTTCTGAGGCAGTATCTCTATGGAAGTAGATTGCCCAGTCTTCCTTCCAAGGACTGGCTGGTGGGTTTGAACAGCAGTCAAATACCTTAGGCACTATGCCACCAGAGTTCCTACAAAGGTCACAGCCAAGAAAACTCTACGGAGCATTTCTACTCTGTAAAACATAGGGTTGTTGCCATGAGTCACAATCAATTTAGCAACAACACATTTTTTTTTTTTTTAAGTAAGGTTCTCTCTCAATTTATTCCATCATTAGGAAGTGTTCCATCACAAACAAGAAGTAAAGTGTTTCACAATGCAGTTGGGATAGATTAAACTATTTGTGTAATGACTTGTGAGAAGAGTGGGTGGAGGACAATGCTTTCAAACATCAAAATGGCATGGAGCACTTTAATTAAACAAACATGTAGGGGTGAAAAAGGATGTGGAACCCTCCTGAAAGGTGAAGATGTGCCTAGTTCATCCAGCCTCACCAAGCTTGGTCCACCTGTCAGGGCTCCATCCCCAACACCCACGGTCTGTCTGGAATTACCACCTGCCACCTGTCACAATTCCACAGAAGACTTGGGGATTATGTTTCTTCCTGTTACCAGAGCCACAGCCCCCACCAATTGCCATGTCTGTTTCTGAGTCTCAGCCTGCTCTAAGTTGACAGCATGTGAAAGAGGCGTGTTTGGTGTGGAAGAGCTTGAGATGAGGAGCCAGGGGTCTAATTCCAACTTTCCAACTTCAAACGCTCTGCTTTCTAGCTGCCTGACTTTAGTGTTTCTAATCTTCAATTTACTCAGCCATGAAATAAGATTAAGAGTTTTTCCAATCTTCTCTCTCTCTCTCTCTCTCTCTCTCTTTCTCTGTGTATGTGTGAGTGTGTGTCAACTACAGTGGTTCTCAAACCTGGCTGCATATTGGAATCATCCAAGGAGTTTTAAACAATACTAATGCCTGGGCTTTGCACCAAGAGAGTATGATTTAATCTATCTGAGGTGCTGCTAAACCAAAACCAAAACCAAACCTATTGTTGTTGTCAAGTCAATTCCAACTCGTGGCAACCCCATGTATTACAGAATAGAACTACTCCATTGGGTTTTCTTGGCAGTAATCTTTTCTGATGCAGATTGCTAGGTCTTTCTTCCTCAGAGCCACTGGGTGGGTTTGAACCATCAACCTTTCCATTAGTAATCCAGCACAAACCATCAGCACTAGCCAGGGAATATGAGGTGCTGCTAGGGCAGTAAAGTGTCCCAAAGCTTCCTGAGAGATTCTAAGGTGCTTCCAGTGTTGAGAGTTCTGCTCCACTGGATATGAAAGGCTTTATAAGATCAGACAGAACTCAACCCAAGTTGCAGGTTCTCAAAATGGGGTCCAAAGACTGGCAGAATTAATATCAGCATCGCCTAGGAACTTGGTAGAAATGTAAATTTCCAGCCTCATCCCAGACCTGCTGAATTAGAAACTCTAGGGTGGGAGTCCAGCAATCTCTGTTTAACATGTTTAACATGTGATTCTGAGAGTACTAAAATTTGAGAACCACTGTTTTAGAGCAAAGAGCTCTGGTGGCATAGTGGCTAAAACATTCAGCTGCTAACCAAAAGGTTGGTGGTTTGAATCCACTAGCCACTCTGAGGGAAGAAGATAAGGCAATTTACTTCTGTAAAGATTTACAGCCTTTGAAACACTATGGAGCAGTTCTGCTCTGTCCTATAGAGTTGTTATGAGTCGGAATCTACTCAATGAAAGTGGGTTTGGTTTGCTCTAAGAGCAAAGGGGCCCTGGTGGCTCAGTGGTTAAACACTTGGCTGCTAACCAAAAGGTTGGCAGTTCAAAACCACCAGCAACTCTGCTTCCATAAAGATTACAGCCTTGGAAACCCAATGGGGTATCTCTACTCTGTCCTATAGAATCAGAATTCACTCAATGGCAGTGGGTTTGCTTTTAGAGCTATGGTTCAAGCCCTGATTTCTTATTAGAACTCCCAGAGAGACTTTTATTCTAAATAATACTGATGCCTGTACCCCAGTCCCTGAAATACAACTGTGTTGAGTGAGGATCAGTCATTGGTATGTTTTTAAAGTTCTCCAGATGCTTCTAACGCAGGCAGCTTTTCTGAGCCACTATTTTAGAAAGTAAAAATATTTTAAGTTTTGTATCTCATAAAAGGAAACAGAGAGAGAAAGAAAGAGTTCTGAGCACAAGCCTACAGAAGAAACACACACAAAAGTATCTCAAGCAGAAGCCCAGGCCAGCTCCCCAGCTGGCTGAGAGGAGTTGCCAAACCTCAGATGTTTATAACGTGATCGTGATCGAACCGTCTCTTTCGTTAGTGTTAGTGACCTTTGGTTAGGTTGAATCACTTCCTCTGGAAATAAAAGGAAATGCCTCATTTGTTTTTGACAAGCTCTGCTCATCTTTCAAAATATTTTGCAAAACTTCTTTTCTCTGATTTGAGCCTCAGACTTCCTGTATAACCACATAATGCTATTGGGAAAACTGTTGACTTAACAGGGAAATTTTCACGTGAGCATTGAGGCGGGTCTTAGAGCACACCAACTGCAATGCCTTCTTCCACTTTACAACTGGAGAACTGAAATTCAGAGCACAAAAATGCCTCAGTTGGCTTCTTGCATTCTGCAGAACACTGGTAGCCAGGCTGGGAATAGGCCCAGCTTTTCTGCCCCCTCCTTGGCCCTATTTCTGCCAGATCACACTGTGCTGGTAGTAAGCGTTTCACCGGAACTTTCTCTAGAGTCACCAGATTGTTGCCTAGTGCAACACTGAGTGCATGATCTCTTGGGAACAACATGCCCACGTTCAAATTCATGCCCAACTAGTTAGTTGTGAGAATTTTGGCAAGTTATTTATCCTCTCTGTGCCGTAGCTTTCACATCTCTAAAATGGGGAGTCACGGGATTCTTGTGGAGATTAAATGGGTTCATTCACATAAGAAACTGACAGTGTTTAAACATATAAAGTATAAGTCATTTTTAGGGACCCTGAAGTCCTTTCCCCATTGCCATTGATTGCACCAACCTCCAGCCCTCCCTTCACTTCAGCTATACATTCCTCTCATGGCGTCCATTTCCCACACTGCACCCTGATTGCCTGCATGTTTTGCCTGAGGGGACTGGGCCTTCACACTCAAAGTGGATAAAACTGTTGAGCCTGTAGTAAAGTGGGAGGGAGGACAGCTTGGGACCTGGGAGCGGAAGGAGGAGGGCCCTTAAGATCAGTGGTTTCTGAGCACTCTTGTCTGAAGAACAGCTGTTCATTCAGCCTGTCACAAATTATAGTCCAGTCCAGTGCAAAGCCAAATGAGAACCTCAGGAGAGAGATGCGCTGAGAGTAGTGCTAAGGTTTGGAAGGAGATTTGTTCAGCTTGGAATTACCCCATGCATTAGCAGTGGTAGGGCCAGAACAGAATTAAGCTGTAGGCCCTCTAAAGACAGAAAAGTGGGTCAATGGGCGGGGGAGGGGAGTTGCCTTTTTTTTTTGCATTTATTACACAAACAAATTAAACAACAATGTTAAAAACTAGTGAAAAAGAAAAAAGTTACCATAGCCCTACCCTTTAACCCATCAGCTGTTTTTATTTTTCTATGACCCTTTCTAGGACCTGATGACATTTGTACAAAAATGTTATGTTGTGGTCAGGGCTTCGAACTGGTTCTTCCTAGTTCAGTCATAGCCAATGACGTGAAACTTGAATTTGTAAAATGTGAGTGTACCGGAAGGATACCCAGAATGGGAAAACTTACAGGTCAATATCCTGCTAGAAACTTAATCTCCCTCTTGGAAAACAAAGGCAGTGTGAGTGTTTTATAGCAACCAAATCTCTTGACCAGTAAAGTCAGAAACAATGGCATCCTGCTTAAAGATGGTGGCTGGCTATGGCACTTTTAATGTGCGTAGCTCTCCACACTCCTTGCAAAAATACAATCCCCCGGATCAGGCTCCTGAAAGGACTCCCTACTCCTCTTTCTGAGCCTCTCATTCCAGGGCTTGATCCATGATTTTTCCCATTCTGGTTATTCTTCTTATTCTTCTTACTATTTTCTACTTTACCCAACTTTTAAAAATCCAGATCTGTTTCAATTTTGCTGCATCAGCCACAAATGAATTGGTTCTAACCAGGTTGGAGTCCTGGTTGTGGTAAACAGCACAAACTCAATGCTAAACTCAGCTGTTTTCACTTAGCCTCACATACTGAGTGTGTTTCCATGTTGCTACATAAACGTCATCAGTTTAATAGCTGAACAATAATTGAGGGGCTTTTGCCAATGCCACCAATGGTAGATGAGTATGCCCATTTCCCAAAACCTATTTGCTGAGTGTTGTTGTTGTTATTTGAAACATCATTCATTTGCTAAAAATGTTATGCATATATTTTTGACATTGCTTGATAGCCAGGAAAGTGGAATATATATCAATTCTTTTATTTGTTAATTATATCATCCCTTGATTGGATTATTTGTTTGGGTTCTTTAGTTTCCCTGGACATGCTGCTGCACACAAGTTCTTTATATAGAGTAACCAACTATCCTGGCTTGACCAAGAAAGATGGGGTATCCAGGATGTGGGACTTTCAGGGCTTAAACTGGGACATCTTTATGGGATGAGTTCAGCATTTCTACAGTCAAATATGACTTCATTTCTTTTTCTTCTACAACAGTAGTAATAGGGTCATTGTAAAAAATACATGCATTAGCATAGGTTAAGCACTTAAAATACCACTCTTCTGTCATTTTGTCATACTGTAGTATTTTGTATGTTGCTGTGATGCTGGAAGCTATGCCACCAGTATTTCAAATACCAGCAGAGTCACCCATGGTGGACAGGCTTCAGCAGAGCTTCCAGACTAAGACAGACTAGGAAGAAAGGTGTGGTGATCTATTTCTGAAAATTAGCAATGAAAACCCTATAGATCACAACAGAATATTGTCCAATACGGTGCTGGAAGAAGATCCCCTAGGTTGGAAGGCACTCACAATACATAGTGGCCAAAACAATGAACTTGAGCATAACAACAATTGTGAAGATGGCACAAGACTGGAGAGCATTTCATGACATTCTACATGGAGTCATGAGTCAGAGCTGACTTGATGGCAACTAACAACAACAACAAAGAACTTAGAACTAGCAAGTAGTTGGTGCTTGATAAATATGGAAGCAGAGGGTGTGGTATATTGACTTAGATTTTTATATTGACTTGGATCTTAAAGAAAAACCTCAAGTTTTTCAACTTGAGAAAAACCTCAACTTGCTGTCAAGTTGGATCTGACTCATAGCAACCCTTCTGACCCCTCCTTGGGTTTCCAAGGTGTTATCTCTATGAAAGTAGATTGCCCAGTCTTCCTTCAGAGGAGTGGCTAGTGGGTTTGAACCACCAGCCTTCTGGTTAGCAGTCAAATGTCTTAGTCACTACACCACCAGAGCTCCTTTATACACTTAGGATCTTGAAATGAGATACCATTTTGAACATGGGATTGTACTATTTAGGTTGAAATCCTGGTTTTTTGGCTTCCTTCTCTGCAAAACTGAGAAAATAGTTACCTGCCTCAGAGAGTGGTTAAAAACCCACCCACTGCCATCAAGTTGATTTTGACTCATAGAGACCCCCATTGGCTTTCCAAGGCTATAAATCTTTACAGAAGTAGATTACCTCATCTTCCTCCTATGGAGCAACTGGTGGGTTTGAACTGCCAACCTCTGGTTGGCCAAATAGCTTACCCACTATGCCACCAGGGCTTAAGTGAGCTAATATTTGCAAAGCACTTAGAACAGGGCCTGGAAATAGTAGACCCCTCAAGTATTAGTTATTACTCATAGTGGTAGAGATAGTAATAATCTGTGTTAATAGTTGCCATCAATGACCATCTGCTATGTGTCAGGACCTGTGAGGGTAGCTGCAGTAGATTGAATGGTGGTCCTCAAAAAGATATGTTCATGTGCTAACCCCTGGAACCTGTGAATGTGACTTTATTTGAAAAACAGGGCCTTTGCAGATGTAATTAACTTAAGGATCTTGAAATGATATCATCATGAATTACCTAAGTGGACCCTAAATCCAATGACAAATGTCCTTATAAGGGACAGAAGAAAAGAAGTAGACACAAAGGAGGTAGCCATGTGAAGACAGAGCCAGAGATTGGAGAGGTGCAGCCACAAACCAAGGAATGCCTGAAGCCACCATAAGCTGGAAGTGGCAAGCAAGGATTCTTCTCCAGAGTCTTTGGAGAGAATGCAGACCTGTTGACACCTTGATTTGGGAGAAAAGAAATTGCTGTTACATTACTAAGTCTGTGGTAATTTATTACAGCAGCCACAGGAAACTAATACAGTGACCAACCATCTTGTTTTTCCCTGGACGGTCCTGAACTTTACACCAAAAGTCCCACATGCCACAGAATCCCTCGGTCCTGGGCAAACCTCAAGGTCAGTCACCCTAGATACTGCAAGAATTTTAATCATTCCAGCCTCCCAACAATCCTCCATCTTACACATACAGAAATGGGGACTCCTTGTGGGTAAGAGGAGCACTGGTGGTACAATGGTTAAGTGCTTGGCTGCTAACTGAAATGTTAGTGGTTCAAATCCAGCCAGTGGCTCTGATCTACTCCCATAATGATTATAGCCCAGAAAACCCTATGGGGCAATTCTACTCTGACCTATAGGGTTGCTATGAGTGAGAATCGACTGGACAGCACACAACAACAAATGGGTAAGAATCCTGCCCCAGATGACACAGCTAATGCTGGGAAGAACCACGGACCCCAGGCCTTAAGTCTTCTTACTTAACACACCAAGTCTTAGTTATGAAGGGTCTGGATACTGCCTGGGGGTTGGTTCATGATTACTTGAGTTCATCTCTTCATAATTTTCAAATTTGCTTGTGTTGCCATTTTGCACATACATGCCATTCTCACAATGCTCACCACTTCTTCACTGGAGAGACAGGCCCCAGGAGATCTCTGGGCACCATCCACTCTGGTGTGCAGGGTATCAGCAGCTTGTAATGACTCAGTACATAGTGTTAGGTGAGTGGCTACAGCTACATAAACTGACTCTCTTCACTCCCCTCCTCTTCGTCTAAGTATATTGGTTGAGGCACCACATGGTACACAGCCAAGCTAAAATCAGGGGTGAAGGATTGTGCACTTGTTTCAGACACTGTTTTGAAGACAGATGAACCCACACTGCCTCTGCACAGAAGCTTTTATCCTGCCACCTGTCCTGGAGCCCCAAAGGCCTGGTGCTGAGGACCCCTCTCCATCAGACTGTGAGTCTCTGCCCAGTACCAGTTTCTGTACAGCACCACTGTCCAAAGCTGGCAGGCAGCCTTTGGCTTCCCAGGAGGGTACAAGCCCCAAGAGAGCTCACTGGTGTAATGGGATTTGTCTCCCTCCCCCAAGTATTCCTACCACCTGCCTTATCTTTGAACTCTTCAGATCCTCACCCCACTCCCCCTGGTCTTATCCCCCAACTATAGATCTGAGACTCCAAGTGGGTAGAGCCACTGCCTCCTTGATGCCCAGTGCCTGACTTGCAGGAGTTTAGCAATTCTGTATCCCTTCAGATAAGATCAGATGCCTTAGGACTGTACTCCCTGTGCTTTCCATAGCAAAGGAACACAGTTCCTAAGGACAGAGAAATAATTTTAATAATTAAGTATTCTATAGCTCTTTCTATGTGCTCTATAAACATTGTGCTGAATACTTTTTCTTTAATCTTCACAACAACCCTTGCTGTCAATTGTTGAGTTAGCTCTGATTTATGAAGATTCCATGGACAACAGAATTAAGTGTTGCTCCATCATCTTCATGATTATCGGTAAGTTTGAGTCTACTGTTGCAGCCACCGTGTTTTCTAAGCATCTTACAAATGAGGGAGCTAGTCTTCTAACACGGTATTGGACAATGGTCTATTGTGATCCAGAGGATTTTCATTGGCTTGTTTCTGGAAGTACATTACCAGGCCTTTCTTCCTACTCTGTCTTTAGTCTAGAAGCTTCACTGACACCTGTCCACCATGAATGACCCCACTGGTATTTGAAATGTCAGTGGCACAGCTCTAAGCATCAGAGCAACACAAAAGGTACCACAGTATGATACTCACCCTATGAGTAGGTTACCATGGCAGGACAGAGCTGGGCTGTCCTCTTTCTCCTTTTGGGCTCTATATTTCTACTATTGCAAATTAATATCACATTTTCTTTCTTTCATTTTTTTAATCCACTGAAATACTGAAGTGAGTTCAGAGAAGAGAGACAAAGGAGAGTGAGGGGCCTTGAGAGAGAACTGGATGAAGACTGCTTTAGCTGAGCTAGCTGGGGAGAGGAGAACCACCCTGCTCTTGCCGAGGATGCCCATGCCTACAGGGCTTGTCATGGCAGTGAGCTGGACAGGCTACAGGGCCCACAGGGGTGAAGTGTGGAGTGTGAAGAGACCCACAAAGCAATAGTATTGCTGAAGGCTGTGGAGAAGTAGGCTTACAAATTAGATTAAAAACATATACTGGCCAGTTTGCAATACCTGGAGTAAAGTTCTGGGTGAGAGACTGAGCTGGACCCCTTTGAGATACTGCCTTGCTCTGGACTTCTGGGCTTGGACGAGGATATGCCCAATGAATTCCACAACCTAGAAGTCCCGAGTATGAACAAATAATGAACTTCCGGAAGAGTATTTTCTTTGTTTACTTACAAAGCTGAAGGTGCCTGATATAGTGGGTTTCCCTGGACTAATTTGTAGAATTGACACAGTGTTCATGACCTTCCCTGGGTTTCCTCTCTTTTTATTTTATTAACAGAATAATGATGAGTAATTTTATCTGAGTTCACTATGACGTCAACTGGCACATCTCCTAAAGAAGCCTTTTGTCTGCTGACTGCCCTTCAAGGAGGGGATATTTATATTTACGTCTCATTTATTCCTCTCCTCTGTGGATTGTGGTTTTCCGGGAGAGAAGTAAATTCCACTTGAGGAGAAAATGGAAAATCAAATTGTTCAATAGATGATAAATCCCATTTCCTCTCTCATGCTTTTTAAAATATGAGTTGTTAAATCACATGTTAGGAATGATTATCACACTTGAAACACAAGGCTTTGTATATTTATGCCTTGTCAGTTTCTGTGGTATTTTTCTCTGTCATTTTTATCTGGTTTTTTATTTTAAAGACATTAATCTTCTATTCCATTAGGGAGCTCTGGTAGCATAGTGGCTAAGACACTTGCCTGCTAACCAGACGGCTGGCGGTTCAAATCCACCAGCCACTCCTCGGAAGGAAGGTTGGGCAATCCTACTTCCGTAGTGATACTGCCTCGGAAACCCAAGGAGGGGTCGCTATGAGTCGGGGCCGACTCGACGGCACATAACAACAACAACAATCTTCTATTCCATTAGGGTCACTTCACCAGAGCATTTATGTGTGTTTATTGATCACATGGCTCTTTGCGAACAGGGCCCCACCACTCATCTTGTCACTTTCTACTCACATGTACTTTGCTTCAGAAATATAAAATTACTTAGGACCTTCCAGGTACGCTGTGCTCTCTCCCACACCCAGGCTTTGCACATGCCATTCCCTTGGCAAAGCAAGTTTTTCCTTTCATTCTGTGGATTATTCCTATACATCCTTCAAGAGACAGATTAGCATCATGTCTTCTCCTGGGAAATTTCACCAGCCCCTCTCCTAGATGGGATACATATATGTCCATGTCCTGGTTATTGTTGTTGGTAGCCCCTGACTCATGGTGACCCCCATGCACAACTGAACAAAACGCTACCTGGTCAATTGTAGATCAGACCATTAGAGTTTTCATTGGTTTATTTTTCAGAAGTAGATCACCAGGCTGTCCTTCTTAGTCTGTCTTAGTCTGAACTCTGAAACCTGTTCAGCATCATAACTTCCACTGACAAACTGATGGTAGCTGTACATGAGGAATCGAACCAAGGTCTCCTGCATCCAAAATCCAAACTAAACTCACTGCTATCAAGTCGATTCCATGGGGTTTCCAAGGCTGTAAATCTTTATGGAAGTAGACTGCTTCACCTGTCTTGTGTGGAGCAGCTAGTGGGTTCAAACCACTGATCTTTTGGTTAGTAGCCAAATGCCTTAACCACTACACCAGCAGAGCGCATTGGTCTCCTACATGAAAGGCAAGAATTCTACCACTGAACCACCAACACTATAGCATCCTCCATGTACCGCTATCACATGAAATAATACTTCTTGTGGTCAAGGACTCTGGTTTCATGTCTTGTTTATCACTGTATCTCTACTGCCTTTGTATCATACAGTGCAAGGTACAGAGTAAAGACTCAGTAAATATTTATTAAACAAAAAAATATACCTGCATATGAAAGGACTCATTTCATTATGCCACCTTCTCCACGAAGATTCCCTTGATTAACATCCCTCCAGCCTAGAAGACATTTCTAGATCTGGCTTCCTCTGCACTCCATCTGTGCCTCTGTTTTACCTTTGATCCCTTTTCAGTTTTCCATTCCAACAAACTCCTGTCACTTAGAAGTGCTCAGTAAGTGGTCATGAATGAAAGTAAGTTGAAATCTGAACTGAACCTGTTCACAGTAGCATTGAAAGAATTGTCCTGGAAGATGCTGTGCACCAGGTGCATTTTTTCCCATCTGTTAAAAAAATGTATATATTCAGGGAAGAACATTAATTAATTCTGGGAATGAATCATCTGTCTGTGTAATATCTTCAGCCTTCATTGGCTGTAGAAATACATAGAATGTTAGAGACCAAAAAACTGAGAGTTGGCATGGACTTGAAAGATTATCTAATCCAGCTATCTTATTTTATAGATTGAAAAACTGGAGGCTAGAAAGACAGAATGATTCATTTAAGGCAAGTCAATGGCCAATAACATAGGTCACACCTATATTCACTCACTATATACAGACATGATGAGGTCTAACCAAGTCACAATGCAGAGCACCTTTTGATGGTTGATTCTGACTCTCTAGCTCTGCAGGACTCTAGGAACTTTGGTAGTGTAGTGCCTAAGGCACTTGACTACTAACCAGAAGGCTGGTGGTTCAAACCCACCAGTCACTCCTTGGAAGGAAGATGGGGCAATCTACTTCCATAGTGATACTGCCTCGGATACCCAAGGAGGGGTTGCTATGAGTGGGTCTGATTCGACGGCACATAACAACACAACAATAGTTCTGCAGGGAACAGGTAATGTAATAAGTCTGTGTGACCAAGTCTAGGAGGGGTGTATTGCTTCTCTCCTCCACTGCTGACTTTCAGACCTCACTTCTGTGAGGATCTGAGTCAGCCCAGGGTACTGGGTAAGTGCTTTGAACAGGGAAAATAGAAGCCTGAGAAATTTTCAGCCCTCAACCATGCTGTTTGTCTAATCCCTAATATTCTTTCCCAGTCATATTTAGGGAGACCCAGGGTGATGCAAATTGTTAATGGGGTTAGATGTTAACCTAAAGCTTGGTGGTTTGAGTCAACCCAGAGGTGCCTCGGAAGAAAGTTCTTGAGACCTACTTCTGAAAAATCAGCCTTTGAAAATCCTATGAAACAGGGGAGGGAACACTGCAAAAAAAAAAAAAAAAGGAAAATGCATTGACCCATGTCACTTTAGTTTTGTGTATTTCACTGTACATAAATTATATTTCAATAAAAT
>NW_006921719.1:590818-600829 GCF_000298275.1 Orycteropus afer afer
AAAAAAAACCTATGGAGCATAGTTCTGACACACGTGAGGTCATCATGAGTCAGGAATGGAAAGGACTTAAGAAGGACCATTTAGAAAACATGTGTTAAATTCAGCAAACCTTTGTTATATTCACCAGATTAGAAGTTAAATGAGAGTAGCAGACTGATACCATTGTGAACACAGAATGTGGCACAAAGTCTGGCACTACTCAACATACCTTTGTGAGGTTGGAATTAAGTCAAGCTGCTCACTTCACCAGTTTATTTGCCAAAATCGGAGTGGTACAGAGATGATTAGCAAGGTCCCCATGTGAGGATGGCATGCAAATCCATAAAGGGATACGAATACACACAGGAAAAAATATATATATAAAACCCAAATAACAAGAATATATACCAAGCTTAGAGTAGTGATTTCCACAGGAAACAGAACTGAGGGAAGAGGAGGTATTAGATTTGTATCTATTACATTTTATTTCTTAATCAAAAAAAAAAGAAAAGAAAGGAAGAACTGAAGCAAATATGACAAAATACATTTATTCATTCTGGGTGATGGTTACATGGGTGTTTGTTATGTTAAATCTGTAATTTTATCCAAGTTTGAGATTTTTAATAATACTGTAACCAAACAAATCAAAGCCACCAGCTCACAGTAACCCTATAGGGCACAGCAGAACTGTCCCATAGGTTTCCAAGGCTGTAAATTTTTATGGAAATTTTATGGAAGCAGCTGCCTCATTTTTCTCCTGTGGAGTATCTGGTAGATTCAAACCACCAAATTTTGGTTAGCAGTCAAATGCTTTAACCACTACAACACCAGCGTCTTTAATAGTATGCTATAAAAGCAAATATATTAGTTTCAATTTTGGTCTCCAAGACTACCCTCAGGTTCAATGATGTGTTATAAAGACTCAGACCAAAATCCACTGTTGCTGAGTCAATTCCAACTCATAGTGACCCCCATTGGGTTTCTGAGGCGGTAAATATTTATGGAAGTAAATTGCCCAGTCTTGCTTCTGCAGAATGGCTGGTAGATTTGAACCACCAACCTTCTGGTTAGCAGTCAGATACCTTAGGCATTCTGCTACCAGAGCTCCTTATAAAGACTCAGAGGAGTCAGGAGAACTGTTATATTCACAGTTACAGTTTATTAAAGTGAAATTTTACAGATTAAAATTAGCAGATTAAAAAGGCACATAGAGCAGAGTCCAGAAGAGACAAGTCACCAGCTTCCAGTTGTCCTCTTCCAGTGGAGTTATAGACAGCACTTAGTTCTTTTAGCAATGATATGTGACAATGCATACAAAGTATTGCCAATCAGAGAAACTCACCTAAGCCTTAGTATCTAGAGATGTTATTGTGGCTCAGTCATGTAGGCATTGAGTGTCTATGTGACTGATCTTAGTTACTTAGTTTCCAGCCTCTCCAAAAGTCAGACTAATACAGTGTGGCCCAAAGCCCACATCATAAATCACATTTTTGGCATAAGCTATCTGGTGTGGTCCAAGGTGCCAGGTATACAAGACATTAGGATAGAATACTTTTCACTACTTAGTATGGAAGTTCTGGTGGTGTAGTACCTAAGGCATTTGACTGCTAATCAGAAGGCTGGAGGTTCAAACCCACCAGCCACTCCTCAGAAGGAAGATTGGGCAATCTACTTCTGTAGTGATACTGCCTCGGAAATCCAAGGAGGGATTGCTATATACCATTACACATGGAAAGCACACCCATTCTGTATAATTCCCAGTGTTCTTTCTCTCTGGGTCTCAGTTTCTGTCATTATGAGATAAATAATTATCCCACGATGCAATTCATCTTCCCAATTTCTATCCACTTGCTCTGGCCTCTGTGTGTATTCTAAATGGATGGTCATTTTCCTCAATACCATTTTTTTCACTAATTTGGCAAACTATACATATCATTTACTAACTTCCCATGGAGTCTGAGCACAATATAAAATTTAAAATCTGGAAAGGGAACGATTTACAAACTTTGCCCATATAAAAAACATAAAACTTCTATATATGGAAAAATACCATGTTGTTTGTTGTTAGGTGTTGTCGAGTCATCTCCAACTCATAGCAACCCTATGCACAGCAGAACAAAACACCACCCAATTCCACGCCAGCTCCAGGATCCTTGCTATACTTGAGCCCATCACTTCAGCCACTGTGTCAATCCATCTCATTGAGGGCATTCCCCTCTTTTGTGGACTCTCCACCTTATCAAGCATGACATCCTTCTCCAGGGAATGTTCCCTTCTGATAACATTACCAAAGTAGATGAGATGAAGTCTGGCCATTCTTGCTTCCAAGGAGCATTCCAGCTGCACTTCCTCCAGGACAGATTTGTTAGTTCTTTTAGCAGTCCATGGTACTTTGAGCATTCTTTGCCAGCACCCTAACTCAAAAGCATCAATTCTTCTTCGGTCTTCCTTATTCATTGTCCAGCTCTTACATGCATATGAGGTGATTGAAAGTATCATGGCTTGTGTCAGGGGCACCTTAGTCCTCAAGGAAACATCTTGGCTCCTCAGCACTTGAAAGAGGTCCTTTGCAGCCAACTCGCCCAGTGCAATACATCATCTGATGTCCTGATGGCTGCTGCCATTGGCGTCAATTGTAGAACCAACCAATGTGAAGTTTTTGACAACTTCAGTCTTTTCTCCATTTCTCATTATGCTCATTATAGTGAGGATTTTTGTTCTCTTTATATTGAGATGTGATCCATACTAGAGTGTATTCTTGAATATTCATCAGCAAATGCTTCAAGCCATACTCACTTTCAGCAAGCAAAATTGTGTCATCAGCATATCACAAGTTGTTAATGATTCTTCATCCAATCCTAATGCCCTGTTCTTCTTCATGTAGTCCAGCTTCTCAGATTATTGGCCCAGCATAAAGATTAAATAAATATGGTGAAAGGATACAACCCTGACACACCCCCTTCTTGATTTTAAACCATGTAGTGTCCCCTTGTTCTGTTCAAATGACAGCCTCCTGGTCCATGTACGGTTCCTCATGAGTACAATTAGGTGTCCTGGAATTCCCATTCTTCTTAATGTTATCCACAATTTGTTATGATCCACACAATCAAATGCTTTTGCATAGTCAATAAAACACAAATAAACATCTTTCTGGTATTCTTTGCTTTGACCCAGATCCATCTGACATCAGCAATGATATCCCTTGTTCCACGTCCTCTTCTGAATCCAGCATGCACCTCTGGGAGTTCTCTGTCAATATATAGCTGCAACTATTTTTTGAATTATCTTTGGTAAGATTTTACTTGCGTGCAATATTAATGATATTGTTCAATAATTTCCACATTCTGTGGGATCACCTTTCTCTGGAATGAGTGCAAATATGGATCTCTTCTAGTCAATTAGCCAGGTAGCTGTTTTCCAAATCTCTTGGCATAACCAAGTGAATGCCTCCAGTGGGGCATCCGTTTGTTGAAACATCTCAATGGGTAGTCTGTCAATTCTGGGTGCCTTGTTGTTTGCCAATTCCTTCAGAGCAGCTTCAACTTCTTCTTTCAATACCATTGGTTCTTGATCATATGCCACCTCCTGAAATGGATGAGCATTGACCAGTTCTTTTTGGTACAGTGACTCTGTATATTCCTTCCATCTTCTTCTAATGCTTCCTGCATCATTCAATATTTTGCCCATAAGAATCGTTCAATATTGCAACTCGAGACTTAAATTTTTTCCTCAGTTCTTTCACCTTGAGAAATGCTGAGCATGTTCTTCCCTTTTGGTTTTTTTTTTTTTTTTTTTTTTCTTCCTTTTTGGTTTTCCAGGTCTTGCACATTTCATTATAAAAATTGACTTTGTTTTCTCAAGCTGCTCTTTGAAATCTTCTGTTCAGCTCTTTTATCTTGTCATTTCTTCCATTTGCTTTAGCTACTCTCCACTCAAGGGCAAGTTTCAGAGTCTCTTCTGATAACCATTTTGGTCTTTTCTTCCTTTCTTGTCTTTTTAATGACCCTTGCTTTCTTCATGGATGATCTTGATTTAATCCCCCAATTCTTCTGGTTTTCAGTCACTGGTGTTCAGTGTATCAAATCTATTCTTTAGATGGTCTCTAAATTCAGGAAAGATATATTCCAGGTCACATTTGGCTCTCATGGACTTGTTTTAATTGTCTTCAACTTCAAGTTGAACTTGCATATGATCAGTTGATGGTCCTGTTCCACAATCAGCTCCTGGCCTTGTTTTGGCTAAAGATATTGAGCTTTTCCATCACCTCTTGCCACAGATGTAGTCAGTCTGATTCCTGCATACTCCATCTGGCAAAGTCCATGTGTATAGTCGCTGTTTGTGTTGTTGAAAAAAAGGCATTTGCAATGAATAAGTTGTTGGTCTTGCAAAATTCTATCATGCAATCTCCAGAGTTATTTCTGTCATGAAGGCCAAATTTTCCAACTACCAATGATTCTGCTGTTTCCAACTTTTGCATTCCAGTCACCAGTGATAATTAACACATCTTGATTGCACATTTGGTCAATTTCAGACTGGAGAAGTTGATAAAAATCTTCAATTTCATCCATCTTTGGCTTTGGTGGTTGGTGGATATATTTGAATAATAGTAATATTCAGTGGTCTTCCTTATAGGCATATGGATATTACCCTATCACTGATAGCATTGTACTTCAGGACTGATCTTGAAACATCCTTTGTGATGATGAATGCCATACCATTCCTCTTCAAATTGTCATTCCTGGCAGAGTAGATCATAGGGTTGTCTGATTCAAAATGACCAAACTAGTCCATTTCTGCTCACTAATGCCTAGGATATCAATCTTTATGCATTCCTTTTCATTTTTGACAACTTCCAGTTTTCCTAGATTCATATTCATCCATTCCATGTTCTGATTATTAATGGATGTTTGCAGCTGTTTTTCCTCAATTTGAGTCATGCCACATCAGCCAATGGTGGTCTCGAAAGCTTTACTTTATCCATATCAGTAAGGTTGGTTCTACTCTGATGATGCAGCTCTTTCCCAGTTGTATTTTGAGAGCTTTCCAACCTAAGGGGCTCATCCTCCTGCACTGTATAAGACAATGTTTCTGGGCTATTCATAAAGTTGCACAGTAATGTATCAGACAGTGTTTCTCTGCTATCCATACATTTTCCCTGGCCAATTCTTTGAGAAGTGGATGACTTCTTCCTTATTCCTAGTCTGTCTCAGTCAGTAAGCTGCATTGAAACCTGTGCACCATGTGCAACTCCACTGGCATTCAAAGCACCGGTGTCACAGCCTCAAGCCTCACAGGAACACCCAAGCCATCAGAGTATGACAAACTGACAGACAAGTTTGTCTCCCTTAGCTGTTCGAAACCTCTCCACTTCCTGTCTCTTGGGGGTGGGGCCTGTGTCCCTTCCCGCACCATATACCATAAACAAAGTAAAATAAAACAAAGTTGCAGAAATGTATTTGTAATATGTATGACAGAAAATCAGTTTTTCTCCTCAATAGAGAACTCTTATACAGCAACAAGGAAAAGGATAGAAAACAAAAAAAGCCAAAAAAAAAAAAAAATTAACAATAAATTGTCAAAGGGAAAAAAAAATACAACCAGTTAACAAAACTGAAAAAACTCAACATCACTAAAAATTAAATAAATTAAAATGTTAATAACAATAATAATGATGATAAGATGTTATTTCACCCACTAGACTAGTAAAAATAGATATATAATTAAAAAAATTTCTTACAAATATATATATACAGAAGTGTGAAATTATCAAAGAATTGTTTATAATAGAATGTGGAAGCAAACTAATTATTTTTTTCAGTATGGATTGCAGTAGAATACAATGCAACTCTGTAAAAGGAATGAAGTAAATTTATATGTGCTAAACTAAAACCAGAAGGCCAGTGGTTCAAACCCACCAGCTGCTCCACAGAAGGAAGACCAGGTGATCTACATCCATAAAGATTTACAGCCTTGGAAACCTAATGAGGGTCACTATGAGTCGGAAATGACTCAATGGCAGTGAGTTTGATTTTTTGTTTGTTTGAATATATAAAAAAAGAAATGTCCAAGATATATTACATAAAGTAAGTTGCAGAACACTTTGGATATATAGTATGATCTCATTTATTGAAAAAGAAAAAAGTGTGTTTTGCTTTACTCATATATAAATACACAGAAAATATCTTGGATACTCTAGAAATTATTAAATTAGTTGCTGTCATGTTGATTCTAAATGAAGGCAATCCCATATGAGTCAGAGTAGAACTGTGCTCCAAAGGGTTTTCAATGGCTGATTTTTCAGAAGTAGATTGTCAGGCCTCTTTTCTGAGGTGCCTTTTGATAGACTCAAACTGCCAATCTTTTGGTTAATGTGTTAATTGATTGTACCTCCAGGGATTCTTATTAGCAATTGTTATTTCTGAAAACTCAGATTGAGGGACAAGTAGTTTAACTTTTCATTTTGTACATTTCTATTGTGTTTGAATTTTTTTTATAAGCTCTTACTATCTTATGATTTAAAATCTAATTTAAAAATCCAGTGTCTATATGTTTCCCCCAACAGGCAAGGTTTTTTTCTTTTTTCTTTTTTTTTTTCTTAAGATATTTTTGTTCTTTCCAATTCTACCATATTCTGTTGAAATGATCAAGAATTTATTTTAGGAATATTGAGAGCTCTGGTGGTATGGTGCCTAAGACATTTGACTGCTAACCAGAAGGCTGGTGGTTCAAATCCATGCAGCCACTCCTCAGAAGGAAGATTGGGCAATCTGCTTCCATAGAGATACTGCCTCAGAAACCCAAGGAGGAGTCACTCCGAGTCGGAAAATGACTTGACAGCAGTGAGTTTTTGAGTTTTTTATTTGACCAGACATCAAGTTTGATAGCTGCATTATCAGTAATTGTTTTGCTAACATTTCTTTAAGTAATTTTTCCAGAACTGGTTCATGGTACTATACTTTCTGATTCATTAAATACCAGAAAATGTCCTTAATTTGCCCTCTTACTTAAATAATAATATTTCTGAGTTTAGGATTATGTAATGAATACACTTTTCCTGCAGATTTTTAAGGTCAAATCTCCATTTTCTCATACAATTTGTTGCAAAAAAAAAAAAAAGTGGATGGAAATTAGAATCTCACTCTTTTTTTCTTCTGATTTCTGGTTTCAAAGGGGATGGAAACAAATTTTTGCCAGCACCTATAGGTGGTTGTTGTTGTTTTGTTGTTAAGTGCTGTCGAGTTGGACCCGAATCATAGTGACCCCTCCTTGGGTTTCTGAGGCAATATCAACATGGAAGTAGATTGCCCCATCTTCCTTCCAAGAAGTGGCTGGTGGGTTTGAACCGCCAGCCTTCTGGTTAGCAGTCAAGTGCCTTAGACACTATGCTACCAGAGCTCCCAAAGTTAAAGTCGTCCAATGTGGGGCTCGAAGCCATGACCTTGAGATTAAGAGTCCCATGCTCTACCGACTGAACCAGCATATGTGGTACAAGGATATATATAACTTTGATCCACATGGTGGGAATATGATTGTTTTTTAATTCTCTTTCAGTAAGTCTGCAGGAGGCAGGGTGCAGCTTTAACCCATTCCCAACACTCGCTAATCTCCCTTTCTAAGAGAGAGCAAATCTCAGGGTCAGAGTCTTTGAAAAGTTGTCTAGTAAACCTATGAAAGCTGGAACCTGTGTAAGGTGGAAACCTGACAGAGAAGGAAACTCAACTATTTTCCACTAGTAGAGAGCAATAGAAAAATGTTAAGATTGCACTCTGTCAAAGGTGGAAAACTTGCAAGACACAGGAAAACAAGGCAGTCCTGGTGAGTTCTAGTTCTTGCAGATTTCACTGCATTTGTTTCTGTGTTTCCTAGCTATTCACACAGGAAAATACCTTTATTTCAGTGAAAAAGCAAGACAGTTTAAATTAAAATACTGTCATCACTGGTACCTAGACAGCACATAAATTATGAGGATCACTTTTAATCATTGAGACTGAGGAAACATGACAGAAAATAAAGTTCAGCTGGCAAGGAACGCAAGCGGTCTGCTCTCCAGGGGACACAGAAGCTCACCAACACCAGGGATGCCTGGATTCAAACCCAGATTCTAAGATTCTATCCTTTAACCTTAAGAACAGTGAGTCACTCATTTTTAGATTACTTCCTTTTTTCCTCCCAGCAAATTGATAACATTTTCTCTTACCCTTTGGAGGTTAAAAAAAAAAAAATTACTTTTTAAATAAATTTCTATAAAGTGCTTGTATGCTTTTAAAAAAAAAAAAATCTGAAATTTTTCTTAAGATTAAGAGAACAGAATATTAACTCTTTATTTCTTCCCCTGTATCTATCATTATAGGAGCTCTGCTGGTGTAGTGGCTAAGGCATTTGGCTGCTGACCAAAAGGTCCATGGTTTGAACCCACCAAGGACTCCATGGAATAAAGATGGAGTAGTCTGCTTCTGTAAAGATTTACAGCCTTGATAACCTAGTGAGGGTTGCTAGGAGTCAGAACTGACATGATGGCAGTGAATTTGGTTTTTAGTTTGGCATCTATCGTTAAGAAATCCATGTGTCAAAACATTGTTCCACCTCCTACTTTGGTGAATAGCAACTAGAATATTAAAAGCTTGCAAGCAGCCATCTACATGCAATGATGGGTCTCTCCTCTTCCAGAGCAAGGAAGAATGAAGAAAATCAAAGATTCATGGAAACAACTAGTCATAGCAACTGGTACACGATGTGATCCACACCCTATACAACTATGAGACCAGAAGAACTAGATGGTGTCCAGCTACCACTGTCAATCACTCAGAGGGGGATCTATGTAAGAGATTCTGGACAGAGAGGAAGAACAATGTGAAACAAAACTCAAAATCATTTGGAAAGGAAAAAAGGGGGGTGGACCAGGTTTGCTGGTCTGATAGAGCCTGGTGAAACCTGAGACTATGGCCCCTAGATGCCCTTTAGGTCTGGAATTAAATCCACACCTGTGGTTTCCAGCCAAACAAAAGACAGGCATATGAGTTGAATGTTTACCTGAGGTAGATACACTCCTTGGAGAGAACAATCATGAGAGAAAGAAGAGCTGTTTATGCACAGGGAGACAGCTCAGGGGGCAGGAGTGCATGAAAGGGATGGACACAGGGAAGAGGTAAGTATCGGGGGGAAGTGGGAGGGGAGCTGTTGCATTGGGGTAAATTGTAGTCAATATCACGAGACAAAATGTATGTGAACTGCTATATGGAGAGTGAATTTGCTCTGTAAATTTTCACCCAAATAACAATTTAAAAAAAAAACAAACCATAATATATATTAAAAAAAAGAGAGAGAGAGAGAATGTTCTTGAATTTAATAAAGTATGACTGACAAAAAAAAAAAAAAAAGATGAAAAGAAAGAAATCCATGTGTCCGTGTGTCTTCAGGTCAAAACATGACACTATGTTCCAAGCAAATATGAGAGGAAGAAAAAAGATCTCCAAAATCCAGATTTAAAAATCTAAACATGGGATTGCTGTTAATGTCACAAACAACATGTGTAGGAATTGTTGAATGAAAAACCAATTTGTGGAGAATCCAGCATGATGGAGGAGTAGGCAGAAAGACTGCACAGACCATTTTCAACAAAGAAAAGGGAAACCAATTAACACAGACACAGAAGATAATCTTGGACCCCTGAGCCTTGCAGGGAAGGATGTAGAAGTGGACTAAACCCCAACTAGCAGAAGAATTTGAGTGAAAATATCAGAAAAGGAGACATATGGAGCTGTGGTCTGGCAGCGATCCTGAGCGATCCTGACAGCACAGACAGCTTGGAGATTCCCGAGTGCTGGTAGGACCTAAGAATTAACCTGAAAATTACCCTGCTAGCCAGGGACTGCACGGAGGACAGTGCACAGTGGCTGGGGAACAAATGGAGAAGGTGAAAAGAAAGGTGGGCTGAACCGTGGACTTTTGCTGGTCTGGAGGGTGCCGCCATTTTGAAGGTTTAAAAAGCGGCTTGACTATTTTGGATATTTAAAGAGACAGTGCTCTCACAGA
>NW_006921719.1:623215-623769 GCF_000298275.1 Orycteropus afer afer
ATGACATGAGACAAAGTATATGTGAACTGCTGTATGGAAAGTGAATTTGCTCTGTAAATCTTCACCCAAATCACAATAAAAAGAAAAAGAAAAAAGAAAAAAAAAACACTTTGCTCTGTAAACTTTCACTTAAATCACAATAAAAATTAAAATTTATGTGTACGGAATCGAGAAACTACTCACATGGTCAGCAGAATCATACCCACCTTAGATTCTTCTCAACAACATTAAATGATAGACAACCAGAGGAGGTTTACTAAGTTTTGATGAGAAGAGGTCACATTCAAAATCCCATTTCCAGCTAAGACAACAGTTTTCTCTGTGCCTAGAACATAACAGACTCTCAGGATTTTCTGGGAGAAAGCTGTTATCTACACAGAAACTAGATCTATAAATAGATCTTTTTTCCCCCACCCCAATTTCAATACATATAACCTTCTGGTATAATACATAATTAGCTTTTTTTTTTTTTTTTAATGCTTTTTCTATTGTGTCTTCCCCTAGTAGAGTACTGAGTCCACAAGTGCAGGGAGTTTTGTCTGTTTTGGTGACTG
>NW_006921719.1:624884-628659 GCF_000298275.1 Orycteropus afer afer
AAGAAAACCAAAGATCCATGGAAACAATTAGTTCTAGCAACTAGTACACCATGCAATCCTCAGCCTATAAGACTATGAGACCAGAAGAACTAGATGGTTCCCAGCTATCACTGTCAACCACTCGGAGGGGGATTGGTGCAGGAGATCCTGAATAGGGTGGGAGAACAATGTGGAACAAAACTCAAAGTAACAAAAAAAATAAGACCAAGTTTGCTGATCTGATAAAGCCTGCTGAGATCCCTAAGACGATGGACCCTAGTTACCTTTTAGGTCTGGAACTGAACTCACTCCTGTGGCTTCCAGCCAAACAATAGACAGACATATGAGGTGAACATTTATATCAGGCAGATACACTCCTTGGAGCTATCAAATCAATTGTGGGAGAAGAGAAGGGCAGTATTTGCACAGGGAGACAGCTTCAGGGGCGGGAGTTCATGGGAGGGAAGGACACAGGGAAAAGGTAGCTATAGGTAGGAAGTGGGAAAAGAGCTTTTACATAATTGGGAATTGCAGTTAATGTCATAAAACAAAATGTACATGAACTGTTGTATGTAATGTAATGTCATGAAACAAAATGTACATGAACTGTTGCATGGAAAATGAATTTGCTCTATAAACTTTCACCCAAATCACAATAAAACAAACAAACAAACAACAACAACAACAAACCTGTTGTCAAGTCATTTCCAATTCATAGCAACCCTATAGGACAGAGTAGAACTGCACCATTGGATTTCCAAGGTTGTAAATCTTAGCTCTGATGGCATAGTGCCTAAGGCATTTGAGTGTTAACCAGAAGGCTGGCAGTTCAAACCCACCAGCCATTTCCCAGAAGGAAGGTTGGGCAATTTACTTCCATAGTGATACTGCCTCAGAAACCCAAGGAGGGGTCGACACCATGGCAGTGATTGTGTTCTTTTGTGTGTAAATCTTTATGGATGCAGACTGCCATGTCTTTCTCCCATAGTGCAGCTGGTCTCCTTTTGTTTAGCAGTTGAGCGCTTAACCACTGCACTACCAGAGCTTGTCAGTCATTAGACTCTGTTTCACTAATCATATAGAAGTAATGATCATTTCCCAGCTTCCCTTGGCCTTTTCTCACCCCTCTTCCATAGTGCTGTGGGACTCCCAGTCCTCACTGCTGGTCAAAGCCCATGGCTAGAGCCTATCCCATGGTAGTGTCATCAAGTGAGGACAACTTGAAGCACTTACTGAGGAAGATTAAAGACTACAGTCTGCAGTATAGATTAACCAAAAAAAAAAAAAAAACCAAACTCACTGCCACCTAGTCAATTCAGCTCATAGCAACCCCTCCTTGGGTTTCTCAGGTAATATCTCTACAGAAGTAGATTGCCCAATCTTCCTTCCAAGGAGTGGCTGGTGTGTTTGAACCATCAGCTTTCTGATTAGCAGTCAAATGCCTTAGGCACTGTGCCACCAAAGCGCCCTTAATATTAAGAAAATAAAGATCCTCACAACTGGTCCAATAAACAGCTTCATGCTAGATGGAGAAAAGATTGAAGTTGCCAAGGAATTCATATTACTTGGTTCTACAATCAACACCAATGGAAGCAGCAGGCAAGTCATCAGATGATGTATTGCATTGGGAAAATCTACTGCAAAAGACCTCTTTCAAGTGCTGAATAGCAAAGATATCTCCTTGAAGACTAAGGTGTGCCTAACCCAAGCCACGATATTTTCAATCCCCTCTTATGCATGTGAGAGCTGGACAATGAACAAGGAAGATCAAAGAAGAGTTGCTGCTTTTGAATTGTGGTGTTGGAGAAGAGAGCTAATAGTACCATGGACTGCTAAAAGGACTAACAAATCTGTCCTGGAAGAAATGCAGCCAGAATGCTCTTTGGAAGTGAGAATGACCAGATTGTATCTCACGTACTTCGGTCATGTTGTCAGAAGGAACCATTCCCTGGAGAAAGATATCATGCTTGGTAAAGTGGAGGGTCAGCGAAAAAGGGGAAGGCCCTCAATGAGATGGATTGACACAGTGGCTGCAACAATGGGCTCTGGTATATCAAGGATCATGAAATTGGCACAGGACTAGGTAGTGTTTCATTCTGCTGTGCATAGGGTCACCTAACAACAACAACAGAGCCTACACCATAGTATTCTAATCCCTCTTTAGTAGAAAAGAAGATTGGGTGACAGTTCCATATCAAAAAGTTCCATTTTGGCAAACAGCCATATAGGTGCAATGATGGGTCTCTCCTCATCCAGAGCAAATAAGAATGAAGAAAACCAAAGATTCATGGAAACAATTAGTCCTAGCAACTGGTACACCATGCGATCCACAGCCTATATGACTATGACACCAGAAAAACTAGATGGTGCCCGGCTACCACTGTCAACCACTCAGAGGGGGATCTATGTAAGAGATCCTGGATAGAGAGGGAGAACAATGTGGAACAAAACTCAAAATCATTTTGGCGAAAAAAAAAAGGGACCAGTTTGCTGGTCTGATAGAGCCTGGTGGAACCACTGACACTATGTCCCCTAGCTGCCCTTCAGGTCTGGAATTGAACACACACCTGTGGCTTCTAGCCAAACAAAAAAACAGGCATATGAGTTGAACGTTTATCTGAGGTAGATACACTCCTTAGAGGAAACAATCATGGGAGAAAGAAGGATTGTCTGTGCACAGGGAAACAGCTGAGGGGGCAAGAGTGCATGGAGGGATGGACACAAGGAAGAGGTGATTATCAGTAGGAAGTGGGAGGGGAGCTGTTGCATTGGGGTAAATTATAGTCGATGTCATGAGATAAAGTGTATGTGAACTGCTATATAGAGAGTGAATTTACTCTGTAAATTTTCACCCAAATCACAATGTAAATAAATAAATAAATAAATAAAATTTCCAATTTGGGATAGCAACAGTTAAATTTTCCATAATTTCATAGTCCTCAAGAGAAAAATGCACTTTAGGAGTGAGATTTTTCACTGAATTGACCTTGAACTCATGGTGACTCCATATAAATGGAACAAATCACTAAACAATGGAAGGCAAGAATTCTACCACTGAACCACCAATATCTATCTCTGCCTAGAACCTTCTTTTGGGTATCTCACAGTGACTCTCCACCTACAACACTTCAGGACATGCCATACCTACCTATAGAAACTGGATCCACTACCTTCCCTCCAGGAATCTCCAATCCAGCAGGTTATTCTGCCTGGAGTAAGAAACAGGGGAGCAACCACACATACCATAGATGCCTTTGTGTACAGAACAATTTTGGAGTTGGGGCAGGCTGAATTGTCCAGGTTCCTTGGCCTAGTGCAGTGGTTCTGGAACTTTACAGTATGTCAGAATCTCTTGTAAAGTTTGTTAAAACACAAATTGCTGGGCCCTCCTCCTCTGTGGCATCAATAGGGAGCTGGGGGGTGGGAGCTGGGGTGGGCTACAGGTGTACTTGTGATCCTGGAAACCACAGCCACAGGTGCTGGAGCAGAGAGGCTCTAGGGGCACTATTCATCCTAAGCACAGTACACCGCAGAAGGGCAGAAAAGTGCCAGCTACCCCTGCTGCCCTCCCACCTGGAGCACCAGGCCCTGGCACCAGGCACTGGGTGATATCAACCCCAGTAATGCCACTGCTTCTCCTAGAGATCCTGATTCAGTAGGTGTTGGATGGGGCACTGGGGCTCAAAATTTTGCATTTCTATAGAGAACACATTGGAAGGGCAAAGGAGAAGAATTGATGTGATGGAAGACAGAATTAATGAGATGGAAGAAAAATACCTGAATACTTCTTTGGAAA
>NW_006921719.1:630899-631811 GCF_000298275.1 Orycteropus afer afer
GTCAATGACATGAGACAAAGTATATGTGAACTGCTGTATGGAAAGTGAATTTGTTCTGTAAATCTTCACCCAAATCACAATAAATAAAATAAAATAAAAAAATTTTGCATTTCTAACAAATTTCCAGCTGATACTGAGACTGCTGGTCTGGGGTCCATGCTTTGAGAACTACAGATCTAGTATGGATTATGGGCATGTGCGGGTGCGCACGCGTGTGTGTGTAGTGAAATGTATATAACAACAATTTCTACATGTACAATTCAACGACATTGTTTACTTTCTTCAAGTTGTACAACCATTCTTCCTTATGCTTTTCCAAATCATTCCATCACCATTAACATAAACTCAGTGCCCTCTAGGCAAAAACTTCCCCCTTCCCCTTTGTTGTTATTAGGTGCCTCCTAGTCAATTGTGTGTGTGTGTGTGTGTGTGTGTATATATATATATATATATATATCGTAATTTGGGTGAAAATTTACAGAGCAAATTCACTTTCCATACAGCAGTTCACATGCACTTTTTCTCCTGACATTGACTACAATTTACCCCAATGCAACAGCTCCCCTTCTACTTCCTCCCAATAAGTTATCTCTTCCCTGTGTCCATCCCTCCATGCACTCCTGCCCTCTGAGCTGTCTCCCTGTGCATAAACAGTGCTTCTTTCTCCCATGATTGTTCTCTCCAACTCCTAGTCAATTTTTAACTTTCAGTTCATAATGATCCCATGTGACAGAGTAGAACTGCCTCATAGGGTTTTCTAGACTGTAATCTTTACAGAACAGAAAGCCAGGTCTTTTTCCTACAAAGAGGGTGGGTGGGTTTGAACTGTCAACCTCTCCATTAGTAGCTGAGGTCCTAACCTTTTGCACGATCAGGGCTTCTTTTCTCCCATCCTTACAAAAAAAAAAAAAA
>NW_006921719.1:632151-634322 GCF_000298275.1 Orycteropus afer afer
GGGTTTGAACCGCCAGCCGTCTGGTTAGCAGGCAAGTGTCTTAGCCACTATGCTACCAGAGCTCCCTCCCATCCTTAGTACCCACTAATAATTTTTTGTTGAGTGTGAATTTTAGGTCCTCTACAACATTTCTTTAGGATTTGAAACACACACACACAATAATATTCTAACATCTTCTAAGGACAGACACCAATGGGAGACCAGAGGATCCAACTCATAGCAACCCCTCCTTGGGTTTCCGAGGTGGTATCACTATGGAAGTAGATTGCCCAACCTTCCTTCCTAGGAGTGGCTAGTGGGTTTGAACCGCCAGCCTTCTGGTAAGCAGTCAAATGCTTTAGGCACTACACCACCACCTTAGCACTATACCACCAAATGCCTTAGGCACTACAAACTCCTGGTTTATTTTTATTTTTATTTTTTTTAGGGACAGACACAGATGGGAGACCAAAGTAGATGATGGAAAGACAATACAAATTAAAGGATGTATTTTCTTAATTGACAAGTCACTACCTGCTGCCTCTTACTCTCTAAGTAGTGTTCTTTCCAGCTTCATTTTAAGGCCTATTGGTATAACAAAGGGACTGGGTCTCCATTTTCTTCATGGGCTATAATCTTTATCTCCCTAGGAGGGATTCTGATTTGTCAGATTGGTTCTTTCTAGTAAATAAAAACTCAGTTGGGTTCTTTAGTTTTTCTCATTCTTTGCTTTTGGTAGCCAGTGGGACGTGGGAAGGGAATGGAGAAGAAAATTACCAAAGAAGTAACATGATTTCTTAGAACTGAAGGACAAGTTTCTCTGGAATGAATGAAAAAGATTAACTCCAAGGAACACCATCATAAAATTTCAGAATACCAGGGATTACGAGAAGATGAAGGATCCTAAAGTTTACAGAAAAGGGAAACACAGGGCAAAAAAGGTCACAATAAGAGTACCCTGGGACTGCTCAACAGCATCACTACAGGATCAGACAACAAGGCCTTTAAACTTCTGAGGAAACAGGTCATATATTTCCAACCTACGGTCTCTTCCCAGACAGATAATTAAATTAAGCATAAATAAAAACATGTTCAGTCTTTTCAGGCCTCAAAAACTGTATTGCCTTTCGAAGGAAGCTATTGGAGGGAATGGGTATAAACGAGGGCATAAAAACCAGATGTGTGTACTTATAAAGGATATGACTGAGGAGGAAGTTGCAAAAACTTAAAAGACTATACTGAACAATTCATGAAAAACTATAGTAATGGAGAGGGAAGGAAAAAAAAACAAGGCATAGAAAAATGAAAGGCTGTACAGGAAAAAGCACAGCTCAGCTATGATAATTGATTTTACAAAAAGTTGTAATATAACCCTACTGGGAAGTTTAGAGAAACGGACAGGTGAGCATGTTGGAGAGAGGCAGAGAGAGGCTGGGCCTGGAGGCAGCAGTGATGGTGAGCTGTGGCATTGCAGGAAAGCTAAATTTTCAGTCATCATGGCATAAAGTCAGTAGATAATATCTAAAATCGATAAATCAATAAATAAGCACATAAACATAATATTTTTAAAATTTAGTAATTGCCAGGAAAAACAGCTAGAAGAGGACACTGCATATTTTCATTAAAAATGTTGTAGTAATTTTTGCTTTTTAAAATGATAAAGGTAGATTGTGATCTTTCTTTTTTTTCCAAATGATTTTGAGTTTTGTTCCACATTATTCTCCCTGTCTATCCAGGATCTCCTACAAAGAGCCTCCTCCAACTGGTTGACAGTAGTAGCCAAGCACCATCTATTTCTTCTGGTCTCATAGTCATATAGGCTGCAGATTGGATGGTGTACCAGTTGTTAGGACTAATTATTTCCATGAATTTTTGGTTTTCTTCATTCTTCTTGGCTCTGGACGAGGAGAGACCCATCGCTGTATTTAGATGGGAGCTTGCAAGCTTTTAAGATCTCAATCACTACTCGTCACAGTAGGAGGTGGAACAATGTTTTGTGTAGTATGTTATGCCAATTGAGCTTGATGTCCTCTGTGACTATGGTCCCGAGCCCACAGGTTCAACTACTCAGTCCATCTGGGTAGCTGGCTGTGACCAAGCAGTGACTACAACCTTGCCCCTTGTCAGCTCTACTATACACCTGGGAATTCAGATCATACACATAAAGTTATTGGACCACTGTCTGCCAACCC
>NW_006921719.1:634672-635958 GCF_000298275.1 Orycteropus afer afer
TTATCTCTATCTAACAGTATACCCTCCCCTTCCCTGATAACCAACAAAGAAAATGGTCTTCCATAGATAAATGTTTCCTTGACTATTACAATAATGGACTAATACAATATTTGTCCTTTTGTGATTGACTTATTTCACTCAGCATAATGTACTACAAGTTCATCCACATTATGCGGTGTTTTGCAGATTCTACATTATTCTTTAGGTTTGCATAGTATTCCATTGTGCGTATGTACCATAGTTTGGATATCTGTTCCTCAGTTGATGGACACCTAGATTGTTTCCATCTTTTGGTATTATAAATAGTGCTGCGATGAGCATGGGTGTGCATATATGTGTTCTTGTCATGGCTCTCACTTTTTTAGGGTATATACCTAGAAATGGAATAGCTGGGTCAAATGGTATTTCTAATTCCAACTTTTGAAGGAATTGCCATACTGGTTTCCACAATGGTTTTACCATTTTTACAGTCCCACCAGCAGTGTATGAGAGTCCCGATCTCTCCACAACCTCACCAGGATTTGTTATTTTCTGTCTTGTTGAACTTTGCTATTAGTGCTAGAGCAAGATGGTACCTCATTGTTGTTTTGATTTCCATCTCTCTAATAGCTAATGATCATGAGCATTTCTTCATATGTTTGTTGGCTGCTTGAATATCCTCCTTGGTGAAGTGTCTATTCATGTCTTCTGCCCATTTTTTAATTGGATTGTTTGTCTTTTTGTTATTGAAGTGTTGGAGTTTTCTATAAATTCTAGAGATAAGTCCCTTGTCAGATATGTTATTACTAAATATTATTTCTCAATATGTAGGTTCTCTTTTGACTCTTTTGGAGAAGTCTTTGGAAGCACACAAAAATTTAATCTTTACAAGGTCCCAATCATATGGTTTCTTTTCTGCTGTTTGTGCATTTTGAGTTATGCTTGATGGTCTATTTATGCCATATATTAGAGCCCTTAAATTTATTCCTAAATTTTCCTTGAAGAACTGAATAGTTTTAGGTTTCACATTTCAGTCTTTGATCCATCTGGAGTTCGTTTTTGTGTATGGTGTGAGGTAGAGATCTTGTTTCATTTTTCTGCAAATGGATCTCCAGATTTGCCAGCACCAGTTATTAAACAAACATTCTCTTCCCCATTTAATGGATTTTGGGCCTTTGTCAAAGATGAGCTGACTATAGGTTGATGGATCTATTTCTGGGTTCTCAATTCTATTTCATTGGTCTATGTATCTGTCATTAAACCAATACCAGGCAGTTTTGACTACTGTGGCTGTATAGTAGGTTTTG
>NW_006921719.1:636273-656510 GCF_000298275.1 Orycteropus afer afer
TTCCAGTAGATTTTTGACTGAGTCTCTTGGGTTTTCTAGGTATAGGATCATATCATCAGCAAACAGGGATAGCTTGACTTCTTCTTTACCAATTTGGATGCCCTTGATTTCCCTTTCTTGACTTATGGCCCTGGCTAGGACTTCCAGTACAATGTTGAATAGAAGTGGTGATAGCGGACATCCTTATCTGGTTCCTGTTCTCAAGAGGAATGGTTTCAATCTCTCTCCATTGAGAATAATGTTGGCTGTTGGTTTTGCATAGATGCCCTTTATTATGTTGAGGAATGGCCCTTCTATTCTTATTTTGCTGAGATTTGATCGGGAATGGGTGTTGGATTTTATCAAATGCCTTTTCTGCATCAATTGATATGATCATGGTGCAGTTTTTCATTAAAAATGTTGTAGTAATTCTTGCTTTTTAAAATGTTAAAGATGGATTGTGATCTTTCTTAATACACATATGAGCTGAAGAAAAGAATAGGACGTTTAATTTTAAGAAAAGCTACAAATGGCCAAAATCCTAAGGAAAAAAAGTTCAAAGAAAGATGGACTAAACAACTAGTTACCACTTTTTTAAATCTATGAACATCACTTAGAAATTAATTATAGAATAATTAGCAGTTCAAACAATGTAAATGTCCCTAAATGGGGGGGATGTTTAAATAAATTGTGATGAATTAAAGAACTATATGAAGATAAACCTATTTGGGGAAAAATGTAATCATTTATATATATATATACATATATATGCACACACACACACACACACACACACACATATATATATAGTCTGAATTAGATTGGTCAATATTTCATGGTTAGTGATATGGTTAATGTGTTAACCATAGAGTAGAATTGTGAATTCTCTCAGTGTTCTTTTTGTTTTCTGTATTTACAAATTTCTTTTGTAATGAATAAGGAGCTCTGGTAGCACAGTGGGTAAGGCATTTAGCAGTTCACCAGAAAGTTGCCAGTTCAAATCTACCAGCTGCTCTGCAGAAGGAAGATGGGGCAATCTACTTCGGTAAAGATTTAAAGCTTTGGAAACCCAATGGGTTTTGACTGCACTACAGTGGGTTTGGTTTTGGTTTTTTGTAATGAGTATATTATGTTTTTATAACAACAACTTTACCTGCAACAACATCATAAAGATCTGAATATTTTATGCATGGAAAGATTTTTTTTTCTTATGTAAAACTATTTATTTTTAAGCCAAGTATGCCTGCTTTGCTTAATTGGTTCTGTTTCCATTTTGTGCACAAGAGTGAAAGATTTCCACTACTTCCAAATCTATAAAATGGGGATAATAATACCTACTTCAGAGGGTTACTATTTGACCAGTATCTAGCAATAAACTGTTAATAAACAGTAGCTGTATAAATCAAACCTCATTTTTGAATTTAGATTGTTCTGGAGGATGAAGATCAGGAGGGGAGGGCAAGCTGTTTTTGATACCTGTTGCCCCTTCCAAGCCATTTCTCCAGCTTCCTCTCCTATTTCCCAACACCAGCTCCTTTACAGTTCATTCCATTTATCTCACCTGCCAAGGTCCCTGCATGGTGCAAATGATTAAGTGGTCAACTAACAGCCAAAAGATTGCCAGTTCCAAATCACTCAGAGGTGCCTCAGAATACAGCCTGGCACTCTGCTTCAGAAAGGTCACCATCTTGAAAACCCTATGGAGTACAGTTCTACTCTGTACACTTGGGATCATCGTGAGTTGAAATCTACTTGAGAGCAACTGTCCCCATTGCAGTTACCAACTGACTTTTTTTTTTTTTTTAACTTTTTAATTGTGATTTGGGTGAAATTTTATAGAGCAGATTTATGCTACATTCAACAGTTCATACACATCTTGTTTCATGGCAATGATTACAATCCCCTTGGTGTAACAGCTCTCTTCCCACTTCCTCCCTGTAGCTACCCTTTCCCTGTGTTCTTCTTGCTTATACATTCCTGCCTCCCTACTTATGCAAATGCTGTCTTTCTGATCTACCATGGTTGATTGTCCTAAGGAGTATATCTCTGAGAGTTAAGCCACTAAAGTGAGTCCAATTCCAGGTCCGAAGGGTGACTAGGGACATAGTCTTGGGGGTTTTACCAGTCTCTATCTGACCAGTTATCCTGGTCTTTTTTATGTTTTTGAATTTTATTCTACATTTTTCCCCCACTCTATCCAGGATCTCTAATTTTGATCCCTTTCTGAGTGGTTGGCCTTGGTAGCTGGTCACCATATAGTTCTTCTGGTCTCAGGGTCATGTAGGCTGAAGTTCCTGTGGTCTATTAGTACTTTGGACTAGTTTCCATGAGTCCTTGATTTTCTTCACTCTTCTTTGCTCCAGACAAGGAGAGACCAATAGTTGCATTTAGGTGATCGCTTGTAAGCTTTTAAGACCCTAGCAACTACTCACCAAGGTAAAATGTAGAACAGTGTTTTTGTGGACTATCCAATTGACTTCTGAGCCACTCCTCCCATATTCATGAAGGAATCTGGCCCCTGGCTTGCTCTCTTCCTCTCCATCCTCAGTCCCTTTTTTACTCTTGGTGACTTTATTATCCAACTCTTCAATATGTTGGCCTTTCAATTCCTTTACCTCCTTACCGTCATCCCACCCCAGCCACCTTTTTCTCATCCTCACGTTCTGGACCTAGTGTACTGTTGTTGTCATTATTGTGTGCCATCAAATCAATTCTGACTCATAGAGACCCTATGGGACACAGTAGAAGTGCTCTATAAGCTTTCCAAGGATGTAATCTTTACAGAAGTAAAGTGCAACATCTTTTGAGGAGTGGCTGGTAGTTTCACATCCCCAACCTTCCAGTTAGCAGCTGAGCTCCTTAACCCCTTTCAGTGTAGTGAATTGCTTAATATGGCCCTTTTAGCCATAGCCCTTCATTTTGTGAGCTCTGGTGACATAGTTCCTGAGGCATTTGACAGCTACCCAGAAGGCTGGAGGTTCGAACCCACCAGCCACTCCTTGGAAAGAAGATGGGGCAATCTATTTCTGTAGAGGTACCACCTCGTAAACCCAAGAAGGGATCGCTATGAGTTGAATTGACTCTATGGCAGTGAGGTGTATTGGGTTTTTTTTTTTGTTTTTTTTTTAATGCCTGTTTAGTTAGGGTGGGATGTATCTTGACTCTCACCTTGCTGGAGAGTGGCTTAAGTCACCATCCTTGGTTTCCTTGAGGGTATATATGTGAATATACTGGCAAAGTTCACTCTGTTGCTCTAGATCCTGCATTTGGTTCATCATCATCTCACCCCTGGACTTGAGACAGTAGCCAGTTGTCTCATCTACCTATTTGGGTTTGCCAGCCCCTGTAACCATAAGAGTGAGGAAAATCCTCCAGACTGATGCCTGACCCACATATTTGGGTCTTTTCAGCCTCCCAGCCTCCACTATTACATGAGCCATTTCCTTGGCAGTTTGTGAGTTATGTGAGACATTACAGCGAAATATGGAACACTGAGACGAGGGAGAGTACTGAGCAGAAAAGGAGGAGTTCATGTTAGAGATGATGGAGCGGTATAGCAGTTTGGTGACATTTGGGACATCTTTAACCTCTGCCTCACAGGCAGCCTTGTGCTGATCCTTCTAAAAAAAAAAAATTATTCAAGCATCCCTGTACCTCCTCTTCTATATGACACATAGTGACCCTATATGACAGAATAGAATTGCTCCATAAGATTTCCTAGGCTGATATCTATATAGGAGCAGAACGCCAGTCTTTCCTTCTGTGGACCCACTGGTGGGTTTGAATCATTGATTTTTTGGTTACCACCAGGGCTTCTTCTCAACCTAGTTCCCAGTAGTAAGTTTACCTTTTCTGAAATCTTCATGTCAAGCATTTGCTCTCCTTCCAACTTACTTTCTCTGACAGACCACTTCAATATTATTTGACTTTAAGTCCTTCTCTTTCCCTTTCTTTTTTATCCATTAAATTTTAACCTCCTTTATCTCTTCATTTCTGATCATTACAATCAGTTCTTCAATATACTTTCCTCTCCCTTGTTCTTCTCTTCCTCTCCCTCTATTTACCTGGCAAAATGCCAATCCTGGTTGAACCCAACTTGTCTTTCTTTATGCTTACTCTTCATTACTTGAACTTTGCTAGAGAAAAGGTACAGAACCTGGATAACTGGTTTAGTTTAGAAGTCATAACCACAAACTGAAATGGCCACCATCTTAGTCAGAGTCCTCTACAGAAACAGAACCAGTAAGATGTATGTCTACTACCCATCTGTCAATTTGTCATTATATAGTGTGAAGCTATGCCACTAATATTTCAAACACCAGCAGAGTCACCCATGGTGGACAGATTTCAGCAGAGCTTCCAGACTAAGATAGACTGGGAAAAAAGACCTAGCAATCTACTTCCAAAAATTAGCCAATGAAAACCTTATGGATCACAACAGAATGTTGCTTGATATAGTGACGGAAGATGAACCCATGAAAATGGCACAGGACTAGGCAACATTCTGTTCTGTTATACATGAGGCTGCTGAGAGTTAGAACCAACTTAATGGCGCCATAATTGTAACAACAAGATACACACACAGTGAGAGAAAGAGAGAGAGTTAAGGAATTAATTCACAAGACTGTGGGGGTTGACCAAGTACAAAATCTGTAGGTTGGGCAACAGGCTGAAAAATCTGTCAGCCTTGTGTCCCCAAATGCATAGGTCAGGTGATAGGGAAGAGAATCCTACAGTCTTGTGTCCCAAAATCTGAAGGTCAGGCAATGGGAATTAAAGAGTGGACGAGTTTGGGGAAGATAGTTATTTATAGTCTGAAGGCAGAATACACTCTAGGGAAAACATCCTTTTTGATCTTAAACTGATTATATGAAGCTCCCCACATTAAGGAAGGTAATGTGCTTTACTGCTTTAGTCACGTGTAACTACTTCATAACATCAATTAGACAGTATTTGACCAAACAACTGGGCATCATAACTTAGCTAAGCTGACACTTAAAATTAACCATCATAGCAGCCAATACCACATAGTAATCCTATTGTTTCCCTAGTAAATTTTCATTTCTTTTCTGCAAGATGACAATTTTGTTATCTTAAGCTGCTTTTCCCTCCCTATCACGTTGATGACCAGATATACTTTTTTGGAAGCTCTGCCCACTGAGATGTTGTTTATCCCCTTACTGCTGTTTCCAGGACCACCATGAGCACAGTTGAATTTACTTGTACCCTCCAGACCTGCTCAGGGCTAATCCCAAATGTATCATTGCCACTGTATACTGCTGCTGCGCCTGATGAACTTAATGACTTGCTTTTTTTTTTCTTTTTTTTTTTTTTTTTTTAGGTACAAGTTTACAGAGTTTGTTTTACATTCAGCATTAAGTGTACATTTAGTTGCACACTCCATTTACCATCCCCAACCCTAACCTAGTCCCCTTCTCTCCCTGCCCAGTAACACCCCTCCCTCCATGCCCCTCATAATTATGCACTCCTGTGTGTCCTGCATTTCCTCATGTGATTGTTGCCCCTCTGGTGCCCCGTGGCCAATCTCTCCAGTGGATGCATTTCCATAGAGTATGTGGGTGTGCCACCCTGGGTTGAGTGGTCAACTTAATGACTTGCTTTTGACAGCACATAGATCCTGATGGCAGCTCTGGTCCCTTGATGACTCACTAGGACCTAGTAGCATACCAGGATCTGTTTCCCTGATGGTCAATAGTTCTCTGCTCCAGACAGCAAGGCCTTTTTCCAGAACCCTAGGCTGCTAATGATGGACTCTCCTATTCCACATGATGCTCTTAACCTGTTGCTGTCAAGTCAACTCTGACTCATGGTGATCCCACATATGTCAAAGGGTTTTAAATGGCTGATTTTTCAAAAGTAGATCACAAGACCTTTTTTCCAAGGTGCCTCTGGGTGGACTTGAACTTCCAACCTTTTGGTTAGCAGCCAACCATGCTAACTGTTTGCACCACCCAGGGACTCCCACAAAATCCTTTGGCACGTAGACTCCACTGGTTTGTGTGGCCCAAGTGGCAGGACTGCTGGTACTACATCCTGAAACTAGGGAAGAATTCCCTCTTGCTCTGAGCTCTGGCCAGGAAGCCCTCAACTGTAGAAAGTCAGTCTCTCCTGCAGAAGCATGAGAAAGTCTAGGCCATGTGGGCAGGGAATGATAGAAGGCAGAGAAATCAGTTCCTGATTTCCCTTTATTTGCCATGTTCTCCTCGAAACCTGTATGCTTTTCCACACAATTTCTATTTTGGGTCAGTTCATTTCTTTTTCCCTTTGAGGATAAAAATTACCCTTTTCCTTTGAACTTTACCTCTAAAAAGCTAATTTCATGTATGTACCATCTTGACACTAAACCTGCTTTATGTTACTGACAGGCAGGGCATAGACATAGCTTATTCATGCCCTGATATTCTTTTCAGTATTTATTTGTTCTGCACTTAGAATTCCTACATTATCAGTTAGGAATGTAAGTTATTTGTTTATTTGTTACCTACCATTTCTTTTATGAGACTAGGCCAGCCCTGTCCAATAGAAATAGAATGTGAAGAGTGTATGTAATTTAAAATTTCTTAAAAGTCATGTTACAAAAGAAAAATGAACAGGTGAAATTAATTTTAATATTATCTTTTATTTGACCTGATATATCTAAGATATTCTCAACATGTGGCACTAGCCACATTTCAAGTGCTGAATAGTCACATGTGGCTGGTGGCTATCATATCAGGCCCCTTCTCAGTAATTCTTCACATCCACACAAAATGTTGTTGTTCTTGTCAATTGCCATTAAATCAGCCCCAAACTCATAGCAAACCTATGCACACTGAAATCAGACCATTGTGATCCATATTTGCCAGACCTTTCTCCCTAGTTTTTATTTTTTTTCAGTCAGGAAGTTCCACTGGAACCTATTCAGCACCATAGCAACACCCAAGCCTCTCCTGACAGACAGATGGTGACTGTGCTTGAGGTGCTTTGGCTGGGAATTGAACCTGGGTCTTTCACATGAAAGGCAAGAATTGAACCACCACTACCCCTATACAAACCTTTAGGGGTTACAAGATTTTCCCTATGCATTACCTGGATTTTTCTAGGGAGCAATCAAGTGAGTAGGTTTTATCACTTCCAAGTTGAAAAAATATAAATAAACCCATTGTCATCAAATTGATTTCAACTCATGGTGACGTCACATGTTAGAGAGTAGAACTCCTCCATAGGGTTTTCTTGGCTGTAATCTCTATGGAAGCAAATCACCAGGCCTTTCTTCCGTGGTGCTGCTGTGTGGGTTCAAACTGCCAATCCATCAGTCAGTTATTGTTTTTAGGTGCCATCAAGTTGGTTCCAATGCGCATAGGGCTCAGAGCCTATTTAGGAAAGAACAAAACACCGCCTGTTTCTGTGCCAGCCTCACAATCATGGCTATGTCTGAGTCCACTGTTGCAGCCACTGTGGCAATCTATCTTTGTTAAGGATCTTCCTATTTTTTGCTTATCCTCAACTTTATTAAGCATGATGTCCTTCTCAAGGGACTAGTCCCCTCTGATAACGTGTCCAAAGTACATGAGACGAAGGCTCACCACTCGCCCTTCTAAGAAGCATTGTGGCTGTACTACCTCCAAGACAGATTGGTTTGTTCTTCTGGTAGGCCGTGGTATATCCAATATTCTTTGCCAACATCATAATTCAAAGGCATTAATTTTTCTTCAGTCTTCCTCATTCATTATCCAGCTTTTGTATACATATGAGACAGCTGAAAATACCATGGCCAGTTGCATCTTAGTCCTCATGGTCACATTTGTAATTTTTAACACTTTAAGGAAGTCTTTTGCAGAAGATTTATCCAGTGCAATACGTTGTTTGATTTCTTGGTTGCTGATCCCATGGATATTAATTGTGACTCTAACTATTTCACTTAGTTGTCAAGTGCAAATCATTTGTGCCACCTGGGCACCCTGCCTCCATGTTAGAGATGAATGAACTGAAGCTCAGACAAATGAGCTGATTTGCCCAAAGTAATCCAGTCAGCCTGAAAGTAAAAAGGGTGGAACTCGGATCAACCCATCCTAATTCTGTGTTGAAAAGACCAGTAGCTCCCAAACTTGTCTGCACATTTAACTTACTTCGGTAAATTTTCAATTTTACCAAGCCCACGCCACATCCCAGATGAATTAAATCCCAGTATCTCAGATCAGCACTTTTTGAAGCTTCCCAGACAGTGTCAATGGGCAGCCATGACTAGGAACCACTGGTATATCTACATCCTTGTTACTCGAAGTGTCATCCACAAACCAGAATCATCAACATCACCTGGGAGCTTATCAGAAATACATCATTTCAGATTTTCATCAGACCTACTGACTGAGTCAGAATCCACCTTTAAATAGGGTCCCCAGGGGATTCCATGCACAGTAAAACTTTGAGAAGCACTGACAATACACCTCTCTGCTTTTACATGTAAGGAAATATAGTCCAGTACATTTTTGTCAGGGAGGTTTATGGAAAAGGGAAGTACTATGACTTCATGTTGGTAACTTTCTTGTTTTCATCAAATTAATATTATGTAATTATAATGGTGCTTTTTCTGTTTCATTATGACTATATTTCTGAATGGTACAACAACAACATCCTTCTGAATGATTATTATGTACTCCCTTTCTATTACACTGTGCTCTATTATACTGGGTAGCTCTGGTGGCGTAGTCCCTAAAGCATTTGACTGCTAATCAGAAGGCTGGCAGTTCAAACCCACCAGCCACTCCTTGGAAGGAAGATTGGACAATCTACTTCCATAGAGATACCACCTCGGAAACGCAAGGAGGTGTCTCTTTGAGTCAGGATTGACACCACAGCAATGGCTTTGGTGGTTTGGTTTCTATTACACTGGGAAGCTCTGGTAGTGTTGTGCCTAAAGCATTTGACTGCTAACCAGAAGGCTAGTGGTTCAAACCCACCGGACACCTCAGAAACCCAAGAAGGAAGTCTGAGCAATCTACTCCGTAGAGATACCACCTAGGAAATACAAGAAGGAGTAGCTATGAGTTGGAATCAACTCCACAGCAGTGAGTTTGGTTTTTTGTTTTGTTTTGTTTTGTTTTTTTGGTTCTGTTCTACTGCACTCTAGTGGCAGAATGGATAAGGTATTCAGCTGCTAACCAAAAGGTCGGTGGTTCAAACCCACCAGCTGCTCCACCGAAGGAAGATGAGGCAGTTTGTTTCCATAAAGATTTACAGCTTTGGGAACCCTATTGGGATCGCTATGAGTTGGGTTAGGAGCTCTGATAGCATAGTGCCTAAGGCACTTGACTGCTAATCAGTAGGCTGGTGGTTCAAACCCACCAACCACTCGTCAGAAGGAAGGTTGGGCAATCTACTTCCATAGTGATACTGCCTCAGAAACCCAAGGAGGGATCGCTATGAATTGGGTCTGACTCGACGACAGGTAACAACAACCACATGAGTTGGATCAACTCACTGGCAGTGAGTTTGGTTTTCCTTGGTTTCTGTTATGCAGACTTAACTGAAAAACACTCTAGGGAAACTGCCTAGATTTCTTTCCATCTGCTTCTCTCAACCTTTCAATGGTATGGAATCTCTGTTTGAAAATAAAACCAATTTTTTTCTTTCCATTTGGTCAGTAGGTTTTTACTGGGAACTTACACTGTGTGTGATGTTGAGAGGTGAGATGGGGAATGAAAAATTAATGGTAAAGTTCTTGCTTTCAGGAAGCTTGCTGTTCATAGCAGAAAGATAGTATTTTTGTTGTTAGCTGCCATCAGGTCAGCTCCACCTCATGGTGACCTTATGTACAACAGAATGAAACGTTGCCCAGTCCTGTGTCACCTTCATGGTTGTTGGTGTGTTCAAGTCCATTGTTTCACCTACTGTGTATCTTCAGTGCCTTCTAATATAGGAAGTTAATCATCTAGCATTATATCACAATATTCTATTGTCATCCATAGGATTTCCATTGGCTACTTTTTTGGAAGTAATTTTCACAAACCCTTTCTTCCTAGGCTGCTTTAGTCTGGAAACTCCACTGAAACATGTCCATCATGCGTGACCCTGTAGGCATTTGAAGTACTGGTGGCACGGCTTCCAGCAACATGTAAGTCACCACAGTACAGCAAACTGACAGACGGGTGGTGGAGAAAGATTATAGGTACACCCAAAGAGTTCTAGAGCAAAAGAGAATGTGAGGCACACCATGACGATGCTTAAATAAAGTGCCCTGTGATTCAGATAGGAGAGGTCACTTCCTGCTACTGGGATTAGGGAACTTGTCATTGAGAAGATAGCCTTTGAGCCTGATGCCAAAGCATTTTTACACTCGGGGGGTGGGGGGGGGGAGAGAGAAATTATTCTTATAAGAGAGAACACACTGTCCAGGGTAGCTTCAATCAGTAGGTGCATGCTGGTGTTTATTAGTCACTAACTCCTGGTTAGAAGGGAGCCAGTTAAGGTAGGAAGGGAGATTTTTGGCTCATGGAATCCACAAGTTGTACAACAAAACTAGAGATGCCTCTAGAACTTTAAGAACCACAGACTCAAAAGTTACTAAGATTGACCCGCACACCAATGTTCTTTGAAGCACTTTTCACAATAGCCGAAAAGTATAAACAACATAAATGTCCATCAACAAATGCTGTAAACAAAATGTAGTATATAAATACAATGGAATACTACTTAGGCATAAAGAGAAATGAAGTTCTGACGCATGCCACAACATGGACAAACCTTGGAGACATGCTGAGAGAAATCAACCAGTTACAAAATGACAAATACTCAATGATCTCACTTATATGAAATAAACAAATATGTAGAAACCAAAGATTATTAGTGGCTACCAGAGGTGGGGGAAAGGAGCTCTGGTAGTACAGTGGTTAAGGCATTTGGCTGCCAACCAAAAGGTCAGTGGTTCAAACTCACCAGCCACTCCACAGAAGAAAGATGGAGCAGTCTGCTTCTGTAAAGATTTACAGCCTTGGAAACCCAATGGAGTTTGCTATGAGTCGGAATGGCCTCAACGGCAGTGGGTTTGGGTTTGGGGGGAGAGGAGTTTATGCTTAGGGGGCACTGAGGTTATGTTAATGGTGGTGGAATGATTTGGAAAAGGATGCTCAACATGAAGAATGTGCTCAATATCACTGAATTGTACATGTCAGAAGTATTGAGACAGTGTGTGTGTTGTTATGCATATTTTCACCACAATAAAAAAGAGAGAGAACCCCCATACACACACCCAAAAAAAAAAATCAACTTTTCTCCCTTTTATCATTATGGACATTTCATCCTCTCTTATCTCAGGCTGCTTTTCTCATCACAATAGAAACATAACTGCAAATAACTCCTTTCTTTCATTTACATCCTATACTCTCTAATGCCAGAGACTCTCTCCCTTTCTTAGTACTAGTGGTGGGTGTTTTCTTTTTAACCCAAATTTCTTGTATTTGTTTCAAAATAAAATGAGAGAGGATGAAGTGGGCAGAAGTGTAGCTGAAGCAAGATTGTATATATTGGAGATTTGCTGTAAAAAAAAAAAAAAAAAAATTTAATCCCAGAGTAGGAATCATATTAGTCTGTTTTGAATCGATATCTGTCCCTGAATCAAGTAACAGTGACCAGGGGATCATGTCACGTAAGAATGTGGCAGTTCTAATGAGAACTTTATACTGGGGACTACAGGGTAGGAGTCCCTGGGTGCTGCAAAAGGTTAAGGCCTCTTAGCTGCTAACCTAAAGGCTTGAGGTCTGAATGTACCCAGAAGCATGTCAAAACAAAGAGCTGCCAATCGACTTTTGAAAAAGCCAGTGAAAACCTTATGAAGCACAGATACACTCTGACACACACGAAGTCACCATGAGTTGGGGTCACCATGAGTAGGAGTTGACTTGAAGGCAACTGGTTTTAGGAAGGGGGAAGCTGTTAACAGGGGAAAAAAGGGTGGGGGATTGTGTTTCCAAAGAAAAGAAAGGGAGGAATTCTGGGTAGATACAATACATAGTCTTGGGTTTGCATCAAAAAAAAAAAAAAAAGATCCATTCCATAGTGACTCCAACTTTTTTTTTTTTCTTACCAGCCTCTATCCATCTCCTGGGCTATGGGCTCATTTTTCTGAGACTCATCAGGTGGTCCCAACTGGGTGGCCCATGTGTACCTCTAAGTCAACATGTTCAAAATAAAACTCATTACTGTCTCCTGTTCCTGCAATGTATTCCTCCTCCACTAAGCCACTCCAGCCGGAAATTTCTGAGTCATATTCAACTGCTCCCACTTCCTTTCAACCCCCATATCTCAGCCTTGTTGATTCTACCTCTGAAGTAATTATCTTATCAGTCCACTCCTCCTTAATCGAAGTTCCTTTGCCCCAATTCAGAAGGCTACAAATCTCAATCACTTTAAAGTACACATTGCCTCATTCACAACTTTACACAACACTAATTTAATAGATTTATTATCATGTTTTCCTCCTAGCTTTAGGCAGATAGTCATACTTTTTAATTTATTTTTTATTATGGTTGCTCTGGTGGCATAGTGCCTAAGGCATTTGATTGCTAACCAGAAGGCTGGCAGTTCAAACCCACCAGCCACTCTTTGGAAGGAAGATTGGGCAATCTACTTTCATAGAGATATCGCCTCAGAAACCCAAGGAGGTGTTGCTTTGAGTCAGAATCGACTCCACAGCAGTGAGTTTGGTTTTTTATTGTTGTTGTTTATATGTGTGTGTGTGTGTGTGTGTATGTATTTGCCATTTCAACATGGTTTACATGTGCGATTCAATAAATTAATCATTTTATTCTTGTACCTCAAGTTTTCAGTATTTTCCTGCTGTCCCATTATAAACATAAGGCCTTAAGGCCATGCAAGATCTGGTCTTTAAGCTATTTTTAAAGCTTGTTGCCATTTGTTCACATTGGGGTATGTGCACCACGTACTTTCATTCCTTTGTACTTCTGCATATGCTTTTTCCTCTCTCTGAACACATTGGCCTCATTATACAGGATTGAGTTTAAAACTCATCTTCTTCCTAAGAACCTTCTTTGAGTCTTCCAGAAGGAGCCACTTCCTCTTCTGAGCTACGTTGCTGTGTGCTATCGAGTCAATTCCAACTCAGAGGGACACTATAGGACAGAGTAAAAGTATGCTATATGGTTTTCTAGGCTGTAATTTTTATGGGAGCAGATTACTAGGTCTTTTCTCCTGCATAGTGGCCAGTGGGTCCAAACCACTGTCTCAGCAGCCAAGTGCTTAACCATTGTACCACCAGGACTCCTCTGATCTTCCAAAACTAAACCCACTGCCATTGAGTCAATTTTGACTCATAGTGACCCCCATTGGGTTTCCAAGACTGTAAATCTTTACAGAAACAAACTGTCTCTTTTTTCTTCCATGAAGCAGCTAGTGGGTTTGAACCACCAACCTTTTGGTTGTCAGCCAAAAGCCTTAACCACTACACCACCAGAGCTCCTTCTGAACTATCTTCAAAGAAAAAAAAAAAAAAACAACACAAATTCACTGCCATTGAATCGGATCCAACTCATAGTGACCCTTCCTTGGGTTTCCAAGGCAGTATCTCTACAGAAGTAGATTGCACAGTCTTCCTTCCCAGGAGTGGCTGGTGGGTTTGAACTGCCAGTCTTCTGGTTAGCAGTCAAATGCCTTAGGCACTACACCACCAGAGCTCCCTCTGAACTGTCTTAGACACTCTTTTATTATAGCACTTCTACTGCTGTGTGGTAATTACATGTTTACCTTTCTTTCTCCTACCCTCTGGCAGAAACCCAGTTTCAATCATAGTGTACATCAAACTCCACATCAAAGAAACAAGTTTAAAAATTTTTTGTAAAAATTAAATTCTAAGTCATGACATAGAATCAGCTCTAGCAAAAAGGTGTTTTCTCCAAAGGCAGCCCATTCTATTTATGGAGACTTTTATAAAGTTCCTCTTTGTATTGACCTGTGAATCTTTTTCTCTGCAGCTTTTGCCCATCGGTCCAAGTTCCAATCCTTGAAATCTCCTGATGGACATTCAGACCTCTGAAATCAGCTTTTATGTTCTTCAAGCTAAATGTCAACTATTCCTTCAAGAATTCCTCATGTCACATGGTTTTGAGAGGTTGAGCCTTTAAGCATTCTTCAGCCTGTCTCAATCACTCTGGAAATGTAGCACTGGAATCGAATGCAACACCCAGGTGTAGTCTGATTTGAAACAGGACATCAACAAGGAATGAGGAAGAAGTCTGAGGAACAGTATTGAGAGCACAGCTGACATTGCATAACTTGAGTATATAGTTTTTAACAGCAGTACTCAGCAGCCCATGACACAGAAGAATGGAGACAGGTGTTTGTGTTTATGCAGAGTTGAGAACTGGCAAGGTAGTGTAGAGAAGAGAACCTCTTTCGAAATTCATTCCATTCAATCAGACCATCTTCTTCCCACTCTCATCTTCAGAACAGTTCCTTATTCCTTGAAGACTTTAGCATCTAACATGAACTCATTCAAACTCTCCTCTGTATCTTCTCAGAATTTATTGTTCTATTTTTTTTAATCTATCATTTCTTCTTATTTGACCTGACATAGGGCAAGATTTTTTTTTCACAATACTTTTCTAATAATGTTTCTTAAAAATTGTTACTTCAGTGATTCCTTTAATAGAATTACATGAGCGAACAAAATAAGCCATATCACACTATGCTTCCAAAAACAAAATGGAATTTCTAAGTCATATATGCTTGCTGTTCTTTCATAAATGTGTAAGAATCAGGCTCCAAGTCCAGCTGCCATGAAGGAGTAGAATGAACCTCACAGACCTCTACTCTTGACAGGCAGACTATGTGGGTGGCAGTGGGGATGGGAGAGATGTGTAGAGCTCTCCCCTCCTAGAGTGACCATTTTAAATGGAGTAATGACAAAATTAAAGCAAGAGAGAGTAACACAAAAAAATAAAATGTATTACCTATTAGATCAGTAGTCTACTAAAAAAAAAAAAAAAAACTGTGTAAATCCAAAAGATCAACATTTAATCCAAAGCAAAGATAAGAAGATAAGGTAGTAGGGAAACTAGAGTACTGGAAATGGAACAACCAGAACACAACTGAGAATGTTGACACAATATGAATAACATCATTGATCAACTTGTATGGAAATTGTGAAATAGGCACCTAACTTGTTATTGTATATTTTCACCAAAAACACAATAAAATATTATTTAATAAAATACCAGGAAAAGAAAAAAAATTAAAGCAAGAGTAATTTGTTAGTCATAAGGAAGAAATTTCTGACTCACAGTCTAAGTGGCTAAGCATCAACATTGTGTGAAATAGCAAACTGACACTTGGCTAGGAAAGGAGTGCTCTTCAAGAAGGTTGGAATGAAAATGTATGTCCTAGAGACAAGGTGACCAGATCAGAAGGGCTTTAGACTGAATTTAAAAGAAGAGGAAGACAAACACCTTGATAAACTTGTAAAACCGGTTCCTATGGAAGGCAGGTATGACTTATGCAGGAGAAACCTCATGATTCACTGAGAAAATTATTTTGAAGGTGGCTGTAAGTGATACAAAGGGGCTCTGGTGGTGTAGTGGTTAAGGCATATAGCTGCTAACCAAATGGTTGGAGGTTTGAACCCACCAGCTGCTCCATGGAAGAAAGATGAGGCAGTCTGCTTCTGTAAACATTTACAGCCTTGGAAACCCATTGGAGGGGCAGGGGGAGGCACTGTGAGTTGGAATCAACTTGATGACAGTGAGTTTGGTTTTTTTTTTTTTGTAAGTGATACAAAAGGGCCTATGCAATAATGCACATATCACTGGTAATAATGTGGATTTGAGATCATGATAAAGTATAATATATACTATCTTTAAAGGATAAGGTAACTTTGTGTGATAGAAACTCAAGGTAGGAATATGGGGATTGAAAGGTATATGTTTTTTAAAAAACCCAGTTAAAAGGGAAATTGGAATAGTGCTACAGAACCATGGACCCATAAACATATATCTAGGGCCAAGGCATAATACTGGGTCTGGGGATGCAATGATAATTGAAAAGAACATGGTTCTTGCCTCCATGGAGCTTACAGTCTAATGGGGGTGGGGGTAGAGGGATTATGGCCTGCTTAAGGAATTGAGAGAAGGTTATTGTGAGGTGGGAAGTTATTAGAGAAAAGATTGGAGAGAAGCAAAGACTCAGTAATTATATGAAGGAGTTTAAACATTATCTTAATGTCAAGGTGCTCTCATTGCAGGATTTAAATAGGGACAGGATCTAATTGCATTTTATGGGGAAAGGGGCAAGAATTGAGGCAGAGACTTGAAGCAACAAACAATCTAGGCAAGAAAGTATTGGCTCTAATCTGTTTTGAATTAAACTATTGATGGAGTCAAAGACAAGTTAAATTGGCAAGACCTAGAAATCAACTGTAAATAGAAGGTAGGAAAAAGAGGAAGGGATCAAAGATAGTACTAAAATTTCTGGACAGTGCCATTTTTGGGGACCTGGAAAGAGAGCCTGGCACAGTGAGATGGGAGTTGGGGAAGAAGCTGAGCAGTTTCAGAAATTTTAAGTAGAAACTGGCTTGTGAGTCAGTCAAATGGAGATATCCAGGAAGCAGGTAGAATGACAGTGTGAAGACAGGGGAGAGAGAGGTTGGCTAGTGTTCAAGATTTAGAAGATTGCCAGGGAGGTCCAAGAATGAAATGAATTTGTAAACTAGAGTGTGGAAGCAGACTGCAGAATGCTTATATATTTTAACACCAATCCTGTTCCTACTCATTCATTCCAGAGTAACATTTTCTTTATCATTGTAAAAATAGGGATAATACAACATTTGTCAGTTTAACATTTTTCTCATGTGCAAGTCAGTGAGACCAAGTACACCAACAATGTCACAACAATATTTTTTAAAATAAACAAATCTTTAAGGGTTCAGTGTCCTGGAGGCTTTAATCTGTCAAATACATCTCAATAGATAGACCTTTACTCTCTAAAAGACCTTTCCATTTTCCATCTTCCTCATTTTCCATTCAGACTCTGGTATTTGCCATTCCTCCAGATGAGACAATTGTATTCTGAATCTGACAAGTTTCAACAAAAAGTAATGCCTTTATTGTAAGTGTTGGAGTTCTAGTTACTGACTTAGAAATTGTTGACCTTAAAATGTATTTATCCCTCATCCCTAATTTTTTTTTTTTTCTTTCTTTTTCATCTACTACCTGGTCAAGGAAAAACTTTCCCTGTCATTTCACTGACATAATGCCTAAAGCATTTGACTGCTAACCAGAAGGCTGGCAATTCAAACCCACCAGCTACTCCTCAGAAGGAAGACTGGGTAATCCACTTCCGTAGTGATACCACCTCAGAAACCCAAGGAGGGGTCGCTACTAGTCGGTATCAACTTGATGGCACTGAGTGTGGTGTTTGTTTTTCTCTTTTTTGTTTTTTGTTTTGGTCATTTCACAATCAGATGGATTTGTTGAGGGACATGAGGTATTATAGAAGATTTAGTCTTTGTTAGAACTTCCAATCGATGACTGAAGTCACCTGCTCTAAAGACAGAAGACAGACTATGTGCCCAAGTCAAGAAATCCTCTTTAATTATCAACATTCTTAAGAATCTACCATGTCACTAAAAAAAAAAGAAAAAAAAAAAAAAAGAATCCACCTCACCATGTCCTAGGTTTAAGCCATATCCCAGAAATTCATAGGATACCAATTATCTCACCTGCCTCTTTGCATTAAAGGCCCATGCTGTGCTTCAGGGCATCCCAAGCACAACCGTCCTCTAATTACAGGATAGCTCTGGGTACTGGCTTCAATTAACCAAGTTGCTTCTCAGTTATCATTATATTATCCATATTTATAGCACTTGACATTTTCACAGTGCTCTTTAATCATATTGTATGTGGGTTGCCTTAATCTAAATCACTCAATGTACTTGGGATACCAGATTGTCATGGATTGAATTGTGTCTCCCCAAAATATGTGTCAACTTGGCTGGGCCATGATTCACAATGGTTTGGCGGTTATGTAATGATGTAATCATACCCCATGATGTGATTTGATGTGATCAGCCCTGATCACGTGGTGGGATACAACACCCTTAATCTCTGGTAGCACTGGTAGCATAGTGGCTAAGACACTTGCCTGCTAACCAGATGGCTGGCGGTTCAAACCCACCAGCCACTCCTCGGAAGGAAGGTTGGGCAATCCTACTTCTGTAGTGATACTGCCTCGGAAACCCAAGGTGGGGTCGCTATGAGTTGGGGCAGACTCGATGGCATATAACAACAACAACAACAATCAGGTCACAGCCCTGGGGTGTGGTCGCTATGAGTCGGGGCAGACTCAACGGCATATAACAACAACAACAACAACAATCAGGTCACAGCCCTGGGGTGTGGCCTGAATCACCTTTTATCTTACAAGACAGAAGCAAGCAGAAAGAAGGGAACCTGCTATCACTAAGAAAGAAGAGCCAGGAGCAAAGTGTGTCCTTTGGAAAGATTGATGCCAAGACACATGTAGATCTCCAAAGAATGCCAGGCCCACACATATTTTAAAAAGACCAAGAGATAGAGAAAGAAAGCTTTTTCTAGAGCTGGCTACCCTGAATTCAGACTTCTAGCCTCCTAAATTGTGAGAGAATAAATTTCTGTTTGTTAAAGCCATCTACTTGTGGTGTTTCTGTTCTAGCAGCACTAGATAATTAAGACATATATATTCATCTTCTCTGGATCTTCCAAATGGAGAAACAAGACATAGACTAATTATCCAATCATGGCACCTGAGAGTTATAGTCAGGTCAGGTCAGTAGCAGGTAAGCATTGATACCAAAGCAAAGATCTGTTCAGCAAGGTTGGGTCAGTCAAAGGGAAGCTAGGGCACTGGACTAAGTGTAAAAAATATTCTGTCTTTAGTTCAAAGGGTTGAGCATTGAACTTGACTAGCTAGTGCAGTGGGAACTCTGGAGTCTGTAGTCCTGGCAACACCAGACAGCAAGGCATAATCTGTAATAGAATTTCTGCTTCCTTTTGAGCTGAGGTTAACTTAGGCTTCCTCACTCCTTACCCCTGGTCTAGCTTGAGAATAAACCTTGATTACAGAGATTCTATCAAAGTATTATATCTGGATGCAAATTACAACAGCCAGCTCTTTCAGTTACATCCAATTTGCTCTGCATAGTTACATATGTAAATATCTATGACATTCTTTGCCCAGTTATCCTCAAAATGTATGGGAGAATCCATATGGAAATGATATCCCTCCATCAGTCCATCTGATTCAGAGAGAACACATTCCATCTGATTCACAGAGAACACAAGTGAATTAACTGCCCTTCCCAACTCTCCAAGATTCCTTACTTTGATTATAAATCAAAAATCCTATGCCATAAGTAAATCCCATGTCATAAATCCCATGCTCAAATTTGTAGATCTTTCTGTAGTGAATATGAAACCAGATGAATGTTAAATTGCCTGGTGGTGTTTTTTTTTTCTTCTGATTTAGTGTGCTTTAGTTTTGCTTTCTCTAATTAGATGAGTAATTTTCAAGAAGGACATTTCATAATGTCCTGAGATCCCTTCCTACAGTTTGGTGTGATCTAGCCCACATTGGGCTGGTTTTGTAATTGACATTACTCAGCAAAGTTCTTTTTCAGTGAAAGCCTTTCCAGACCCTCAACCAAATCCTTGTTGCTGCTTACCTGTGGTCACACATTGTCATATACTCCAGAGCAACAGAGTATAACAATACGGAGTAGAACAAGCTTTTCTTGTTAACCCATCCAATTCTTTCTCCTTCTACTTATTCTCAGTAGATGACCTGACACATAATTTATTGGCCAGGTTAAGAAATACCTAAGTTTAACTACTTATCAGCTCAAAATCTTCATGCCTTTACCTACCCTCATTTGTTCACAATTGGCCTTGCAGGTTGAAGAGTTGTTTTTGGTCAAACCTGTTGTGCCTTTCATTTTCTACTGCTGCTCTGCTTCTGTTCACCTTGCTTGATCAAACATCCTCTCCCAAATCTTCTATTTCTTCTCACTGCATCCTTCTCCTCTGCTTGCAAAAGTCCTAAGTATCCTCTATCTTATAAAAGAAAGACCATTTTCTAAAAACAAAATACAGTCATATTTCTCTTCTACTCTTCACCACCAAATTCCTCTAACCACATTCTACATCCACTACTTTCTTTCCAGATGATTGATCAAGAATAATAACTAAAATTTTATTGAGCACTCAATATATTCTTAG
>NW_006921719.1:656844-664290 GCF_000298275.1 Orycteropus afer afer
TATATATACCTCATTTTAATCTTTAGTCTCTTAGTTGTAAACCCATTGAGTCGATTCTGACTCATGGTGACGCCATGTGTGTAAGAGTAGAACTGTGCTTCACAGGGTATTTGTTGACTGATTATTTGGAAGTAGATTGCCAGAAAGCTTCCTAGCTCTTAGAGGTAGGCTCCAATATTATCCGTATTTACGTGGATGAGGTAATTGAATCTTAGAGAAACTTACCGAAACACACATACCTTATAAGAGATAGAGTGAGGGTTCCAATTGATGTCTATCAGACTCTGTCACCATCAGTTGCTGGTGAGTCACTTCTGATTCATTGCCATCCCACTGTGCTAGAGGAGAACCATTCTACATAGTGTTTTCAATGGCTTATTTTTTGGAAGTAGATCACCAGGGCTTTCTTCCAAGGCACCTCTGAGTGGACTTGAACTTCCAGTCTTTCAGTTAGCAGCCATGTTCTTAATTGTTTGCACTACCCAGGAACATCAGACTCTGTGGTGTATGTATTCATGTCCTCCAAAGATGTCTACATCCTAATCTCTAGAACATGTGACTATGTTGACTCACATGGTTCAAGGATTCTCCAGATGTGATTAGATTAAGGATCTGATGATGGAGAAATTCTCCTGACTTATCTGATGGGCTCAAGTAATCATAAAAGCACTCATAGAAGGGGGCAGGAGGATCAGAGTCAGTAGCAGGTGATATGATGATGGAAGCAAGAGGTTAGAGTGATGTGAGAAAGAGACACAAGCCAATGAATGTAGGAGGCCTCTAGAAGCTGAAAAAGGCAGGGAAATATATCCTCTCTGAGCCTCCAAAAAGAACCAGGCCTACTAATACCCTGACTTTAGCCCAGTGATTTTGGACTAGTGAATTTCACAACTATAAAGTATTAACTTTGTATTGCTTTAAGCTCCTAAACTTGTGGCAATTTGTTACAGCAGGATTAGGAAACTAATACAGACTCCAACCTCCAAAACTTAATCATGATAACAACTGGCTACTATATGATCTTCAATTCTTTTTCATTAAATTTCTGTCCTCACCACTCAAGTGAATATGTTCTCTCAAACGATAATAAGGGTCTCTTAGCAACCACATCAAATACCTTTATCCTCCTCTCTGTGTGATGTGTTTATCCCCTTCTTCTTGTAACTCTTCCCTCGGCATAGAAAGACATTTGTTTCCTTCTACACCATAATTCTTTTCTGATGTCTTTACTGGCTCTTCTTCTTCCACATATCCCTTAATTTAGGCATTTCCCAAAGGTATCTGCTTAGCTTTCTCTTGTCTCAGTACTCTTTTTCCCACACAGATCATCTGCCTGCATGGTTTCAGTCATTACTTCCACCTCAGTAACTCTTCAATATGTCTCAAAAGCCCTGTCCTCTGGTGGGGACTTCACACCAGTATTGCCACATGCTTCCTGTACCTCTCCTCCAGGATGTCCTGCATAGACCTCACAGTTGCTATCTCTCTTTCAAATGTGCTTCACTGTCTAGGTTTTCTCTGGTCATGGGACCATCATCTTCCCAACAGCCAAGGCTCATGGCCACGTTTGACCCACATCCCCCAGTTACTGTATGAATCTTATTGACCTGGCCCTCTTGGTCTCTTGCAAATCCATCCTCTCTATGCTGCCAACAATGGTTGGGTCAGAATCTGTTTACCTATTTCTTGGGTTGGTGCTATGGTCTCCTCACTGGTCTACCAACCTTCATTTTCCTTCATCTCCAATCCATCCTTCACACTACCACTCCTGGTATATTTATTTCTGTAACACAAGTTACTTCCTTGATTTAAAACCCAAGATGGCTTCCATTGTCTAGAGAAGAAGTTCAAGGTATTGCTCCTGGCATTCCAATTGCTCTTCAATTTAGTCCCAATTTATATAACCTAGGTTTGCATTATCCCTATTAACTCCACCTAAGTTAATTCCCTGGAGTCCCTGGTTAGTACAAACAATTAATGTGCTCAGCTGCTAACCAAAGAGTTGGAGGTTCAAGTCCAGACATATGCACCTCAGAATAAAGACCTGGAAATCAGAAGAAAAACCAGCCATTGAAAACCCTGTAAGGTATATAGTTCTACTCTGACATGCAAGAGCACTCACTACAAGACGGAATTGACTTGATAGTGTCTGGATTTTTTTTTTTTTTTCAAAAGTTCTCTAAAGCAGTGTTTCTCAATATTTGTATCATTATTACAAGCCCACAGGAGCCTTTTTTTTTAGACACTTTTTCCTAATCAATTCCCCACAATGAAATTTTATCACAGACAAACTGTGTATCTGTTTATGTATGGTGGCCCTTTGAAGGACCACAAACCATTGTAATATCTGAGATTTTTTTGTCTTCCAAGAACTAGTTTTTACCCCTTGGAGGCAATATCACCCCCACCAAAAATGCACATCCTATAATGAGAATGAACATCAGAATAAGAACCAGATTCAAATTTCTGCTCTAAGATGTGCAAGCTGTGTGGTTATGCAGAAGTTACTCAACCGCTCTGATCTTAAGAGGTCCTTGTACAGGCGGCTGAGGCCTTCACTGAGGCTGCATCACAGTCTGACTTCTCCTTCTGCCCAATCTTGTTTCTGTTCCTTCCTTTCCACAGGTGTTGATCCCATGAGCACTCCCTGATAAACTTCCTGCACACTAATCTCCATCTCAGAATCTGTTTCCTGGGGACAGTCTGTGCCCTACTTACTGCCTGGAACAGAGATAAAGCTCAGTGCATGTGAATTCTCTCCCTACTGATTCTGTCCAACTTCTTGAGATGCCATTCACATTCTATCCTTACACGTTCTGGATCCTTTCCTCCGCTCAAAAATAACCTTCTTTGAAGCCTTTTCTGACTGCTTATTTTCCAAAGAATGGTGTGTAACTGCTTCTTCGATGTTTCATTTGTTGTTGTTAGTTGCTACAAGTCAGTGACCTTCCCTACAACAAAAGGAAACATTGCTCAGTCCTGCACCATCTTCATGATTATTGGTATGTTTGAGTCCATTGCTGCAACAATTGTGTAGTGCCTTCCAACCTAGGGGACTCACCTTCCAGCACTGTATCCAACAATATTCTGTTGTGACCCATTAGGTTTCTATTAGCTGATTTTTGGAAGAGGATTACCAGGACTGTCAGTCTGGAAACTCCACTGAAACTGTCCACTATGGATGATCCTGCGGGATTTGAAATGCCAGTTGCATAGCTTTCAGAATCATGGGTGGCACTAGCAGAACACTCAAATTTCTCCTCTTGCCCATCTTTCTGTCCTCTGAGCACCAAAGACTTACTACGATCCATTTCTGCTGGACAGTAATGCTCTAGTCTTCTCTCCCTGCTCCGTAAACTCTGCTAGGTATCTGTCCTTTCCTTCCTATGGGCAAATAAGCCTGTGGTTTTGCCTTAATAGTAGAAGGCCTTCAAGGAAGAAATAAAACAAACAAAAATTCTTGTACCTATTGTGTCAATCCATCTCATTGAGGATTTCCCTTGTTTTTGTTAGCCCTCTCCTTTACTAAACGTGCCATGGTGGCACAACTGTTAAGACCTCTGTTGTTAACTGAAATAAGCTAGGTGGTTTGAACCCACCTAGCTGCTCTGAAGGAGAAAGGCCTGGTGATGTGCTCCCATAAAGATTACATCCTATAAAACCCTATGGGGCTGTTCTACTTTGTCACATGGGGTCGCTATGAGTTTAAATAGAATCAACAGCACCCAACAACTACTTTACCCAACACATTCTTTTCTAGCAATTTATCTTTCCTGAAGAAATTTCCAAAGTAGGCAAGTGGAAGTCTTGCCATCCTCATGTCTAAGGAACATTCTGGTTATATAAGACTGATGTGTTCATTCTCCTGGCAGCCCACGGTATACTCACTCTTTTCCCCCAACACCAGTTTGAACACATGGATTCTTCTGTCTTCCTTTTTCATTGCCCAACTTTTGCATACATATTTCCCTCTGTTAGCACCTACTGTACTCAGGTACCAAATGGTTGCTTAGAGAATGAGCGAGTTCTGCCTGCTGAGCAGGACATTATGTTGTCAAAGCTGGGTCCACCCTCCTGGTGCCTGTCCCAGCTCAGAGAATGTACATCATTTCAAGCTTCCAGGTCCTGCTTCACTTTGGTTATTATGTCCTACTAAAGCCATTTAACAAGGAGCCCTGGTGATACAGTAATCAAGCTGCTAACCAAAAGGTCAGCAGTTCAAACTCACCAGTTGCTCTGTGGGAGAAAGATGTGGCAGTCTGCCTTTGTAAAGATTACAGCCTTGAAAACCTTATGGGGCAGTTCTACTCTGTCCTATAGGGTCACGATGAGTCTGAGTCAGAATAATTTGTTGGCAATTTTTTTTTCTTAATCCACTTATCTAAGCATCACAAAGTTCCAATTTTGTTAAATGCCACACTATGGAAGGCTTTGAATGCTAGGACTTTGTACTCGGTTGGTGACTATTTCAAATACTTTGGAAAGATAGAGCAGGATACAGTGTAAAAAGATAAGCATTTGACTTAGTCACCAGAAGGTAGCTGATGATCTTCAAGAGAGCAGATGCAAGGGGTTATGGTGATAAGTCTCAAACTCCTTTCCTTACACACTGGGATTACCTGGGGAGTGGGATTGTGATTTAATTGACCTGGGGTGTGACCTGGGCTTTGGAAATTTTAAAAAATACTCATATAATTTTAATGTGCAGACAAATTTGGAAACTACTGGTTTGTGGGATTATTGGATATTGATGAAATAGTGAATATAGTTTGGCAATGATAAGAGATGGTAGACTACAAGCTTGAGTAAACAGAAGAGTGTTAAGAAGGTGAGAGTTTGCTTATTTGTTTATAATATAGGGAGATTTGGGAATCCTTGTCAGCTGAAGGGATAAACCCAGGAAGCAGTATAGATCAAAGCTAATCGAGTGAGAAGTTTCTAGAACAGTTCTGGGTGGTGATGAATCAGTGGCACTAGTGGAGGGACTTATTTTAGAAAAAAAGGTAATGTTTTCTCCAAAACAGGAGGTGACTATAGAGGGGCTTTTGAGATAGAACGGCAGGACAACATTATGCCTTTCATGGGCTTGAGGTACTTTTGCTTTTGTAAGCCCCTTCCTTCATATACATATATATGTCCAAACCAAACTCACTGCTGTTGAGTCTGATCCGACTCATAGCGACCCCTCCTTGGGTTTCTGAGGCAGTATCACTATGGAAGTAGATTGCCCAGTCTTCTTTCCCAGGAGTGACTGGTGGGTTGAACCACCAGTCTTCTGGTTAGCAATCAAATGCCTTAGGCACTATGCCACCAGAGTTTATATATATATATATGAAAAATTGTGTTTTTTGTCTTCATTGGTATAAAGATAAATATATTACATAATGTGATATAGTAAAATGTTTCCTTCAACCTGAAAGTTCATTTTTCTTATGATTTAAAAAAAAAAAAAATCTTCGTGAGTCCCTAAAACTATTTTGGGCATTGCTCATGCTGTGCCTAAGGGAGAGTTCACTCTAGAGAGCAGAGAGATGTGAGAGAAGTCATATCATAGGATCTTGATTGTAATGGCCTAAAGCACGGTCACCTGCAGAGACTGAGCCAGGTGGAGCTGGACAAGGGGAGGGGAGCAAATTTGGAAGAGCTGTGGGCATATGAGAAAGGACATCGATGAGAGAGTTGCCGAGCAACAGAGGGCACAGGGAAGTGATGAGCTTGCCAAGCTGGACCTCATTGCTGGAATTGATCCATTCTGTGAGTAACATCCAGCAAATTCTTGGTCCTCCTGGAGGAATGAACAAAACAGATCTTTTAGAAAGACACCTTCAACTGAAGTCATCCTTCCCAAATGCAGATTTGATGATTACTCTTCCAGAAATCCCCACTGACTCACTATTGTCTAGAAAATGAAATTACAACTCTTTAGCATGGCACAGAAGGCATTAAAAAATAAAGCTTATTTTTATTTCCTTACCCTACAAAAGCAATAATACTCATTATAGAAAATCTGGAAGCCACAAAGGAATAAAACATATAAATAAAAATTACTCATGTGTAGTTTTATAGCCAAAGACAGCTACTGCTGATATTTTTGCAGACTTCGTTCCAATCGTTTTTCTCCCTGTATACCTTTTGTTGACTGTAAGCCATAGTGGAGATCATGCTATATATCATATCCCAATATGCCAATGCAATTTTAGGCAGCATTGACAGAAGCTGTGTGCAGAATGAAGAAGGTCATGATTCCCACTTACTTGCTTTTGTCAGGCCCCTATGGAGTGTGGAATTTGATTCTGAACTGCACATTTTAAGAGGTGGACCAACAAAGCAGATCACATTTGAGGAAGAAAGACAAGCACAAGCACTGTAAGGTCTTTGTTAATGTAGCTGCTACCTTTGATTTTAGTTTCATGTCCCACCATGTCTCACCCTAACCCTTGTGCAAATCACATTAACTACTGGTTCACGGAGGATACTAAGCATTTATTTGCAGTAATTGATTGAAAGGTTGGTGGTTCAAACCCACCCAGAAGAAAGGCCTGCTGATCTGCTTCTGTAAAGATTACAGCCAAGAAAACCCTATGGAGCTCAACTCTACCCTGGAACATATGGAGGCACCATGAGTCATGACTCAACAATGGGTTGGGTTTTGGTTTGGTGTTATGCTGCACTGTTCCCTTGGCTTAGAATGACCCCTTCTTCCTTCAAGACCTCCTTCAAGATGTCTCTGAGAAGACATATACTGACTCAGAGTGACCTCATTGGGTTTCTGAGGCTGTAAATCTTTATGGAAGAAGATTGTCCCATCGTCCTTCCACAGAGCATCTGTGGGGTTTGAATTGCTGACCTTCTGGTTAGCAGCCAAAACGGAGAGCTGAGATTTGAACCCAGGTTCTCAGCCATGGTTTAGCCTGTCAAAAGGTAAAGGGGGTTCTTTCTGAAATTTTATTCGGAGCCAGAATTTAGTCATGTGCTGCTGAAGTACACCTACTCCTCAGTTATTGACTATCTCATTATCTGACATATCACATTTATGACAATAGTAAAAAATCTACTATCCAACTATGGTGAACATTAATGATGTAAATCTGGCAGTAATGGATGCCAAGGTTTAAGGTGAAAGTAACACTGGCTTATTCTCTGGTTATGTCTTAACTTGGCTGGACCATGATTCTCAGTGGTTTGACAGTTATGTAATGATGCAATTTCACAGTTATATAATAATGTAAATTGACAGTTATGTAATGATGTAGACACCTTCCATTTTGTGATCTGATGTGGTCATTCTCAATTTTCATATAATGATGCGGTCTTTGGAATTTAACCGTGTCAGTAAATGAGGAGTGGGTGTATTGAAATTTATAACCTCTCACCCATGCATGAAATTTTGTCAATTTACAAGGTATTTTTACCTGAAACGTGCTGTTATGCCTTTTTTTTTTCTTC
>NW_006921719.1:664599-668122 GCF_000298275.1 Orycteropus afer afer
TGTGGGTTCAATTCCAGACCTGAAGGGCAGCTAGGGGCCATAGTCTCAGTGGTTCCACCAGGCTCTATCAGACCAGCAAACCTGGTCTCCCCCCCTTATTTTTTCAAATGATTTTGAGTTTTGTTCCACATTGTTCTCCCTCTCTATCCAGGATCTCCTACATAGATCCCCCTCTGAGTGATTGACAGTGATAGCTGGGCACCATCTAGTTCTTCTGGTCTCATAGTCATATAGGGTGTGGATTGCATCGTGTACCAGTCGCTAGGGCAATTGTTTCCATGAATCTTTGGTTTTCCTATTTCTTATTTTCTCTGGACAAGGAGAGACCCATCATTGCATCTAGATGGCTGCTTGCAAGCTTTTAAGATCCCAGTCGCTACTTGTCAAAGTAGGAGGTGGAACAATGTTTTGAGTAGTATGTTATGCCAATTGAGCTTGATGTCCCTGTGACTATGGTCCTGAGTCCACTGGTTCAACTACTCAGTCACTCTGGGTAGCTGGCTGTGACCGAGAAGTGACTACAACCTTGTCCCTTGTCAGCTCTACTATACACTGGGAATTCAGATCATACAAATACACTTAGAGGACCATTGTCTGCCAACCTGTACATGATCTTGGGCACACTCCTCGTATCATGCCTTTTTATAGATGAGGAAAATGAGGTTTGGAGAAGTGGTTTGTCCAAGGTTATATACCCCTCAGTGGTAAAACTAGGATTCAAATCCAGTTCTATGCTTTCTAAATCCTGGGCCCTTTCATTTCTCCAAGCTGCCTCACATTTTATTAAGCTTAATAATAGAAGTGTAGTTTTTTAAAATGATGAGATCTGGGTATCCCAGCTCTTTATTAATCCTCATGGCACAAATCAAATGCTAAAAATACTTTGTTAAATATTTATTCTGATCAGGAAAGGGGATTAGCAAAGTGGCCACATCAGAAGGACAAGAAGGTAGGGGGGTGGGTTGCATATAAACGTGCCACCTAGAACACTGTTAACATGATTTACTATGAGACCCAGGAAGAATTGGAGAAAATATTCATGTACACTGTTTTAATGTGCAGTCACCTAAAACTCTGAAAAAAAATCTTAAATTGATGCCATGGTATTGATCATTATCACTTTAAAATTAGAGTTATAAATTCAGTATATAAGAGGCTGTGCTTCAATGATAGTTAAAAAAAGGGGGGGCTATGCTTTTCCACTTTCCATTTTTTAAAATTACTTATTTAACTTAGTCTAACTATTACATTGCTGATGTCAGATGAAACTTGGCTGAAAACATAGAATACCAGAACAATATTTACCTGTGCTTTATTGTCTACGCAAAGGCATTCAACTACATGGATCATAATAAATTATGGATAACACTGAAAAGATGGAATTCTAGAATGCTTGATTGTAGTCATGCATAACCTGTACATAGATCAAGAGGAAGTTGTTCGAATAGAATAAGGGGATATTGCATGCTTTAAACTCAGTAAAAGTGTGCATCAAGATTGTATCCTTTCACCTACTTATTCAATCTGTATGGTGAACAAACAATCCAAGAAGCTGGACTATGTGAAGAAGAATGCAGCATCAGGATTGGAGGATGACTCACTAACAAACTGAGATATGCAGAGGACACAACCTTGCTTGCTCAAAGTGAAGAGGACTTGAAGCACGTACTGATGAAGATCAAAGGATTTCTTCACTCAGCCAGCTGCTGGCTGCTCACACTGACAAGGCCAAGGTTGACAAATAAAAATGGCACAGTCCCAGAATTACCACACGGCAGACCATTGACTCGAGTCCATTAAGAATCTCAAAATAGGCAGAGCATGGCAGGCTGCTGACTGAACACTCGGCTATGTGCAGGGTCCAAGCATGCCAAAAAGCTGCAGACCTTTCTCAAACCTTCTCCTTACATACACTTCCTGGAGGAAGTGCAGCTGGAATGCTCCATGGAAGCAAGAATGGCCAGACTCTGTCTCACCTTCTTTGGTCATGTTGTCAGAAGGGACCATTCCCTGGAGAAGTCTATCATGCTTGGTAAAGTAGAGGGTCAGTGAAAAAAGGGGAGGACATTCAACAACGTGGATTGACACAGTGGTTGCAATGATGGGTTCAGGTATAGCAAGCATTGTGAGGCTGGCGTACAACCGGGCAGTGTACATAGGGTCCTTCTGCTGTACATAGGGTCACTATGAGTTGGAGCTGACTTGACAGCACCTAACAACAACAACAACATGGGGAACAGGCAGGATTTGGACATAGCTGTTCCACTGTTGATCCTTCAGTATGGATTACACCTCAACATAAAGAAAACAAAAATTTTCCCAACTGGACCAATAAGCAGCATCATGATACCTGGAGACAATACTGAAGTTGTCAAGGATTTCATTTTACTTGATCCACAATCAATGTCCATGGAAGCAGCAGTCAAGAAATCAAATGACGTATTGCATTGGACACATCTGCTGCAAAAGACCTCTTTAAAGTACTGAAAAGCAAAAGTGTCACTTTGAGGACTAAGGTGCACCTGACCCAAGCCATGGTATCTGCAATCACTCCATTTGCATGAGAAAGCTGGAGAAGAAATAAGGAAGATCAGAGAAGAATTGATGCCTTTTAATTATGGTGTTGGGTAAGAATATTAAATATACCATGGTCTGGCAGAAGAGTAAACAAATCTGTCTTAGAAGTACAGCCAGAATGATCCTTAAAAGGGAGGAAAATGAGACTTTGCTTCATATGGTTGAACATAAGATCAGGAGCGACCAGTTCCTGGAGAAGGACATCATGCTTAGTAAAGAGGAATACTCTCAAAAAATGAACTGACACAGTGGCTCAAACATAGCCATGCTTGTAAGGATGGCACAATACTGACTGTGTTTCCTTCTGTTGTACATAGGATCACTATGAGTTGGAACTGACTTGACAGCACCTTAACAACTATTACAACTTTTTACCTTACAGAAAAGAAAGAAAAAGCTGATTGGAAATTATTGGAAACTTAATTCCAATCGACTGACAGATATGTTTCGAGTCTCTATTATGTGCTAGGTTTGATCTGATGCTAACTGTACAGGGAAATGCTGTTGAGCCCGATTTGACCCCTCCTTGGGTTTCTGAGGAAGAAGTAGACTGCCCAACCTTCCTTCAGAGAAGTGGCTGGTGGGTTTGAACCACCAGCCTTCTGGTTAGCAGTCAAATGCCTTAGGCACTATGCCACCAGAGCGCCTTAATTATACAGGGACAAACAAGATGGGTCCAGCTCCTATCCTCAAGTAGCTCATCAAGTCACAATTCCATGATTAGTTTCAGGGACTCTGTGGGTCCTCTGCTAAGAAACAACTGATAGGTGACAGAATAAGATTGGTAAGAAATGTAGGTTTGAGGACATAATCATCCACGGAATGACCTTGATCACAGGAACTGTGCCTAAGCATTTGACTGCTAACCAGAAGGCTGGTGGTTCAAACCCACCAGCCACTCCTCGGAAGGAAGGTTGGGCAATCTACTCCCGTAGTGATATCCCCT
>NW_006921719.1:669042-677351 GCF_000298275.1 Orycteropus afer afer
TTGAACTGCCAGCATTCTGGTTAGCAGTTAAGTGCCTTAGGCACTACGCCACCAGAGCTCCCACCCCATATTTAGTCATACTTTAATATTTATCTATAGGGAACAATGAACAGGGAGGACTGAAGCAGAGCTGATGCTTTTGAGTTGTGGTGTTGCTGAAGAATACTATAAGTACCATGGACTACCAGAAGAACAAACAATTCTGTCCTGAAGGAAGCGCAGCTGGAATGCTCCATGGAAGCAAGAATGGCCAGACTCTGTCTCACCTTCTTTGGTCATGTTGTCAGAAGGGATCATTCCCTGGAGAAGGCTATCATGCTTGGTAAAGTAGAGGGTCAGTGAAAAAGGGGAGGACACTCAACAACATGGATTGACACAGTGGCTGCAATGATGGGTTCAGGTATAGCAAGCTTTGTGAGGCTGGCGCACGACTGGTAGTGTTTCCTTCTGTTGTATAGAAGGTCGCTATGAGTCAGAGCTGACTCGACAGGACCTAACAACAACAACAACATGGGGAACAGACAGGATCTGGGCACAGCTGTTCCACTGTTGATCAATAAGACAGTCTCTTTGTCCTTTTTGAGAAAGCAGTTAAATACAACATAAGACCATTTGCTTTTGACTTCTGCCTCGCCTAAGGCATTTAAGGGCTCTATAGGCTTCACCATCTTCAACTGTGAATTTCACCCTCATGTTTGCAAGTTGGCTGCTGTACCTCTAGCGATAATGCCTGCAACCCAAGCAGAACAAAGGGAAACGTAAAGCTAAGTCCGCTCCTAGTAAGTCTTCCCAGAAGCTCCCTCAATGTTCTCGCCCAAGAGCCTATTGGCCAGAACCATGTCATGTGACCATCCTTTCACAAGGGAGCCTGGGAGACTGTTCATTCCTATCTGGGAGCATCATCACCTAGAATAAAATTTGAGTTCTGTTAATAAGGAAGAAGGGGTGAATGACATAATTCCCTATGCAGAGGACATCAGAGATCATGCAGTGTGATGCTGGTGTTGGGTTTGGATTGTTTTCTATCTTTCTCTAAGTCCACACTACAATAATACTGCCTGTGGTACAAGGTTATGGTCAACTTGGCTGGGTCTGGTTTTGAGTGGCTGGGCAACTAGTGGTAGTTATTCCCCATGATGAGACTGGCAATCAGCTCCATGGTAGAATCTGCCATGATGAGCAGCTGAGTTACTGCTTTAGGGAGGTGGTCTGCTTTCCATATATAAGGAGAAGCTTTGGGAACACTTGGACCCTGCACTTAGCCAAATCTTCAGTCAGCAGCCTGCTGTGCTCTGCTGATTTTGAGACTCTTAATGGACTTGAATCAATGGCCTGCTATGTTTGGTAATACTGGGACTGTGCTATTTTTATTTCTCAATTTTGGGCTGGTCAGTGTGAGCAGCCAACAGCTGCTTGAGTGAAGAAAGCCTCCGGCTTCAATGGGCTGGGAACAAGAGGCAGAGGTGAAGCCCAGGGTTGAGGGGCTTTCACCCAGCCCCTAAAGACTGGCACTTTGAACTCAGACTTCTAGCCTCCAAAATTGTAAGATAATAAACTCTTGTTTGTTCAAGTCATCCCACTTGTGGTACTTTCTGTTAGAACAGCATGAAGCAACCAGAACACTGCCCAAATGAAAGGGAACAGGCTTGCTCTATTGATGGACTCACTAAATCACTCACTCAGTCTTTATCTACTTAATATATGCTTAGTGAGAAGCTTCTTTTTGCAGGCATGGGAGATAGTGGTGAACAAAATAGACATGATCCTGCATTCAAAGAGCATCCAGTACACACTCACCCCCTTAAAAAAAAATAACCAAACTTGGCAATGTATCCTAGGTTTCTCTGTTAGCTTCCATCTAAATAAAAAGATTCAGTGTTTAGCATGTCTATCCTTCTCTCAAGGAGCCTGGTGGCATAGTACATAAGGCATTTGACTGCTAACCAGAAGGCTGGCAGTTCACACCCACTAGCCACTTCTCAGATGGAAGACTGGGCAATCTTCTTCCGTAGAGATACCGCTTCGGAAACCCAAGGAGGGGTCACTATGAGTCGGATTTGACTCGAGGGCAGTGAGTGTTTTGGTGATCCTCCTTTCAAGGTCAATAAAAATGGATCTTTCTCTTCTACACTGGTGACAGTTTTACTTGTCTAAATTGGGGTGGTCTTGGGCAACACAACATCAAGCACACGTATATGGAAGAGAAAGTTAGACAAAGTCCAATATGTAAAGGGCTAACATTAAATAATAGCATCCTAGGGTCCAATACATTTAGCATTAGACTTGGAACATTATTTAGTTAATCAATCCTGGCGGTTTAGCAGGGTAATGAATTACTCAGTTACATGCCATACACAAAGCTTGTTGAGGGAAGAGACCTGTATTTTAGCTACCTTTGTGTTCTCAAGGCCAATTTAGTCATTGTCTCATAATAAGCACCTTGTTAGTATGTATCTGTGACCTCAAATCAGAGTTAGGCCTTCCTCCACTGGGACGTAAAGACACAACACAGAAATTCTTTTAAGATCAAAAATGGATAGTTGGTAATCCCTAACTTTTGAGTTTATTCTTCTTTTTAAAGAATTTTATTTTGTTGTTGTTGAGAACACAGCAAAACATAAACGGATTCGAGCTTCTACATGTACTATTTAGTGACTGATTACACTCTGCAAGTTGTGCAGCCATTATCATACTCCTTTTCTGAGTTGTTCCTCCCCTATTAACATATATTCACTGCCTTCTAGGGTCCTATCTTTCAAGTTGCTGTTATCAATTTGATCCCATGTAAATAGTTCTTAGAAGAACATAATGCTCAAGGCAGACATTTTTTACTAGTTAAGCTAAACTATTGTTTGGTTTTAAAAAGATTTCAGGGTATATTTTTTGCTTAAGGTTTAAAGATTATATCAGGGCAATAGTTTCAGGGGTTCACCCAAGCTTCATGGCTTCAGGAAGTCTGGAGCACATGAGAATTTTAAATTCTGTTCTACATTTTCCCCATTTTGATCAAGATTTTTCTATAGACTCTTTGATCAAAGTGTTAGTATCTGTAGTCAGGCACCATCCAGTTCTTCTGGTCTCATGGCAAAGGAGGCAGTTATTCATGGAGGCAATTAATTACACATCCATTTCCTCTTCCTATTCCTGACTCTCCTTCTTCTATTGTTCCAAGTGTATACAGACCAATTGTTGTGCTTTATATGGCCACTTGCAAGCTTTCAAGACCCCAGGCACTAAGCAAAGAGCTAGGAGGTAGAACAGAAGCATTAAACATGCCATCAGGCCCATTAACTGGGATGTCCCATGAAACCATGACCCTAAACCTCCAAACCAAGGAACCCAATCCCTCGAGTTTTTGGCTGTACATAAGCAGCATCAGCAGCTATTACCTTTTATTATCATTGGTATAGATTATCTACCATGCAACTTTTGCCAATTCTACTTTTTATAGGTGTACAACTTATTGATAGCAATTATAATAATTTACTATGTACACTTAATCAACATGATATGTCCATCACCAGCTAACCCTCTCCTTTGTCCCTTTCCTCCTCCCCTGGTTGTTGTTGTTGTTATGTGCCATCGAGTCGGACCTGACTCACAGTGACCCCTCCTTGGGTTTCCGAGGCAGTATCACTACGGAAATAGATTGCCCTTTGTTCTCTATACATTTTCCTCATATTTTTATATAAGTTAGGTCATACAATATTTGTCCTTTTGTGATAAACTTATTTCATTCAGCATATGTCTTCCAGCTTTGTCCATACTGTACCATGTATCAAAACTTCATTTCTCCTACTATGTTATATTCAACTGTGTGTATGTACCACATTTTGTTTACCCATTCATCTTTGATGATCATTTATGTTGTTTCTACCTTTTGGCCATTGTGAATAGTGCTTCAATGAACTTCATGTACAATAAACTATCTGTTAGAGTCTCTGCTTTCAAGTCTTTGGGGTATATACCTAGGAGTAGAATTGCTGGGTCATAAAGTAGTTCTGTTTTTAGTTTTTTTTTGGAACCACCACAGTTTTCCACAACAGCTGTACCATTTTGTATTCCCACCAGCAATGAGTAAGGATTCCAATTTCCCCTGATCCTTGCCAACATTTCATATATATATTTTTTAGTGTTGTATATTAGCCAACCTAATAGGTATGAAATAGTATCTTATTGTGGTTTTGATTGTATTTTTCTTTCGGTGCTGTATGTTAAAGTTTCCCCAACCAATGTGCCATGGTCCACTGGCACACATGTGGCTGTGATAGAGGTATACTGAGATACTGAACCCCTTAGCCCTCTGGGCAGCTGGCATCCCTAGGTAATCCATCTTCCCATCTCACTGTACCACACAGGCATTACCATTGCCTACATGGGCCATGACACAAGAACAGTTGGGAAACTCTGCTCCATGGCACAAAACTTCAGGGGCTCGCTCAATTTAACATTCACTCAAACCTGAACCAACATGATTTCCTGGGGGAATAATTGCTTCTTCAGCCCACTTTCTGTGTAGCTTCTAATAGAATAAAAATAAATGTCAGGCTTTTACTTATTTAGTAGTAGTATACTGAAGTACACTCCATAAATCCTTTGTGCAATGAGGCAGGTTATAAATAATCAAATATCTGGCTTCTTAATTTTCCTAACAATGTTAACACTGCTACTGGCCATCTGGAATATAACATCTGTCTTTTCCATCAACAGCACAGAAGACATGCACTTGAGACTTCATTCTGGCTTGCTTTCATGAACTGTGAGCTACTCAACTCTTCTCAAAAGACAGGTGAGGGGAATGAGACTTGAGAATGATTGACTAAGGGGTGTATTAGACATTCTTTCATCTCAGTTCCAAAAGTTCTATTCCTGTTCTGAATTAGATCATTAGGAAGTAACACAGTTGGCTATCACCTTAGCAGTCCACAGAAATATCATCACTAAGCCAGCATTCCAGACTTTGTCCTCGGCTTTTGAAAGCTAATCTTTTTCTTTATTTTTTCCTTAAAGGCACAGGAGAAAGTGTTCTGAATCTTCTAATTTGATTGTAAGGTACCTGAGATGTCTTGTCCATTTTGTGCACCTAACATAGTGGGTAAGGAGCTCTAGTGGTGTAGTGCCTAAGGCATTTGACTGCTAACCAGAAGGCTGGCGGTTCAAACCCACCAGCAACTCCACAGAAGGCAGACTGGGCAATCTACCATACCCAAGGGCATTGCTATGAATCTGAATCAGCTCAGTGGCAGTGGGTTTGGTTTTGGTTTAACATAGTAAGTGCTGTGAGCATGAGAATTAACTATATGCTTAATACAAGACACAAAGTATCTAAGTAAAGTATACCCACATGTTGTTGTTGTTGTTGTTATGTGCCGTCGAGTCGGCCCCGACTCATAGCGACCCCTCCTTGGGTTTCCGAGGCAGTATCACTACGGAAGTAGGATTGCCCAACCTTCCTTCCGAGGAGTGGCTGGTGGGTTTGAACCGCCAGCTGTCTGGTTAGCAGGCAAGTGTCTTTGCCACTATGCTACCAGAGCTCCTATACCCACATGTAGGAAGTTATAAAACATTTGTAAAAACAATCCTATGAAGTTAAAAATTTGGCTTTAGGTGGATAATTTCACCATGTGTGCATACCTTTAATAAATTGGGGAGAAGAAAAAGCCTTTTAAACTCTGAAAAGGTTTCATTATTATTTATTATTATTTTTTTTTTTTTGCAGTTTCCTTCTCCTCCCCTTCCACCTCCGGTAACCAACAAAGAAAGTTTCCTTCCACATATAAACCTTTCCTTGACTTATTACAATAATGAACTAATACAATATATGTCCTTCTGTGATTGACTTGTTTCACTCAGCAAAATGTCTTCCAAGAGCTCTGGTAGCATAGTGCCTAAAGCACTTGACTACTAACCAGAAGGCTGGTGGTTCAAACCCACCAGCCACTCCTCTGAAGGAAGATGGGGCAATCCTCTGTAGGGATACTGCCTCGGAAACCCAAGGAGTAGTCACTATGAGTCAGGTCCGACTCAACAACAACAATGTCCTCCAAGTTCATCCACATTATGCAGTATTTTGCAGATTCTACATTATTCTTTAGTCTTGCAATATAAACTTTGGAAAGGTCTTGAAAGTTAATGATATAAGTAATTCATCTGGGTGAATTCTTTTGGATGAAGGTACTTGTTATGGACTGAACTGTGTCCCCCAATAGATATGCTTAAGTTCTCAACGCTGATACCTGTGAATGTGACCTTGTTTGGAAAGAGTGTCTTTGAAGGTGTTATCAGTTAAATTAACATGAGGTTATACTGGAGTAGGATGGGTCATATTCCAATCTGAGTGCTATCGTTATAAAACAGGAAAAAAGACACAGACACAAAGAAAAGACAGCTACGTGAAGGTGCATCTACAAGCCAAGGAATGACAGGGATTGCCAGGAGCCATCCGAAGCTAGGAGGGAGGCATGAAACTGTTTCTGTCTCAGAGTCTGTAGAAGAAATCAGCATGGCTGATACCCTGATTTGGACTTCTAGCCTCCAGAACTGTAAAACAATACATTTCCATGGTTTAAAGCCATCTGATTTGTGAAGAAAGCAGCCCTAGCAGACTGAGACCACTCAAAATTTTGTAAATTCTGTAAATGCCATAGCAAAAGTTAAAGTTCTTCTCTGTACACCTATGACTTAAAACAAGTCCAGAGTGCCAGGTTTGCTGGTCTGATAGAGCCTGATGGAACCACTGATACTATGGTCCCTAGCTGTCCTTCAGGTCTGGAATTGAATCCATTCCTGTGGCTTCCAGCCAAACAAAAGATAGACATATGAGGTGAACATTTACACTAGGTAGATACACTCCTTGGAGAGAATAATCATGGGAGAATAGAAGGGCTGTGTATGCACAGGGAGATGGCTGGGGGGCGGGCAGGAGTGCATGGAGGGAAGGACACAGGGAAGTGGTAACTATGGGGAGGAAGTGGAAGGGGAGCTGTTGCATCGTGGTAAATTGGAGTCAGTGTCATGAGACAAAGTATATGCGAACTGCTGTATGGAAAGTGAATTTGTTCTGTAAACTTTCATCCAAATCACAATTTAAAAAAAAAAAAAAAAGAGTCCAGAGTGGTGATGCTGCTGACTTCCATGCCTCTAGCTGCCCTGCTTGGCAGTCTAGGAAGGCAATTTACTGTCAATTCCTGAAAGAGAATTAAGTTGCCAAATCCAGAGTGAAAAGGAAAGTATAGAAGGCTCTATGTAATTGGCATCAGAGGACACACAGTTTCAAGGCACTGAAAGTTATATTTGAAAAAAAAATCAAGTAAAGCTGACTGCCAAGATTACAGAGGATAAGAAATCTTTCATGACTAAGGCCACCTAAAAATCCTGGAACTGAAACAACAATTCTAGAGAAACTAGGGCAGCAAAGGACACCTAGTTACTACCAGAAAATCTGCTGCAACCTGGGACTATAAATGACAACCTCAACATAGTCTATTGCTAAATACAGTAGGAACCCTTTATAATAGCCGAGTTTTCTACAAAACGGGATACACTAAAAGTGGAATCATTTCCCTAGAAACTTAACACCACTGCTGCAGATGCAGAAACAGCCTCATGCAACAGGGAAATACTCCATGACTATCCATCCCATCCCACAACACCAGCACCCTTCATGGTACTGAGAATTTAGGAAGAGGCAGTTCATAAAGCAGTTCAGACACCAAGGGCCAAACATTTTGGGTTCATTCCAACTCTATTCCACTCATTAATTTTCCTTTCAGTAGATTTTCAAGAAAGACCATCCATGACGGAAACTTAGATTTGGTGAAGGGAATGTCAGCGAGAAGGAAGCAAGGGAAACAGGCCCCTCCGGAAGGATGCCCCCCCCCCACATGACCCTCTGAGAACGGCCCAGTTGTCCAGTGTGCAGACCCTTAAGCACGGCGCATGGCACTTCTGGGCCACTGCACTGCTGGAGAGCTCTTGCCGACCTCGGGACACGCTTCCCAGGCCGGTGAAGGTGCCCACAGCCTCTCTATGGTCCCCTCTGCGCTTTAGCCCTGCTGCCCAGTTTGCAGACCCCTTAGCCGGGCGCCCCGCTTCTGGTCTCTAAGTTACTGGAGAGCTCCAGTCTGTCTCGGGACTCAGGACACATTCCTGCACTTCCCAGGCTGCCGAAGACTTCTGTGCTCTCGCAGAGGGGCATATCCGCGAGTCCCGTTCCAGAAGCCCCAAATGCCATACCCTGCGGCTGCATCCCAGCCCGGAGCCCCACCGCGCGGGCCCGGGGCGGCGGCGGCCGCGCGGTAACCCGGAAG
>NW_006921719.1:677936-680069 GCF_000298275.1 Orycteropus afer afer
GCAGCCCGAGGAGGGCCCGGGCGCGGGGCCCGGCGCGTGCAGCCTGCACCTCAGCGAGCGCGCCGACTGGCAGTACTCGCAGCGCGAGCTGGACGCTGTGGAGGTCTTCTTCTCGCGCACCGCCCGGGACAACCGACTCGGCTGCATGTTCGTGCGCTGCGCGCCCTCCAGCCGCTACACGCTGCTGTTCTCGCACGGCAACGCCGTGGACCTGGGCCAGATGTGCAGCTTCTACATCGGCCTCGGCTCGCGCATCAACTGCAACATCTTTTCCTACGACTACTCGGGCTACGGCGTCAGCTCGGGCAAGCCTTCCGAGAAGAATCTCTATGCCGACATCGACGCCGCGTGGCAAGCGCTGCGCACCCGGTGAGCCCGGTGGGGTCGTCAGGCCCGGCATGCAGCCATGGAGAGGCGGGGTGCGGGTCTTCTGGGGGTCTCTTGGGGAGGGGGGCTTATAGGAAGAGGGGCCCCGCCTCCAGTGCCGTGAGCGAGCGGAGAGCCCCCGGCCGCAGTGTTTTTTTTTTTTTTTCTTCTCCATCACTCCACAAACCCCGCCAGCTCTGAGGTTCTGGGATGAGACTCGGAGGATTTTGCCCACTTCGGCACGCCTTAGTCCTCCGTGCCCTGAGTCTTTTGTGGCTCAGGTCTCCGCAAGTGGCAGCGCGGTGGTGCTTAGGTACCGGGCGGAAAGGAGCAACTTGGTTTGTGTTGAGTTTGTGTGAGCTGGCGGTCAGAGGCTGAAGTGACCTTGGGCAAGGCACACGAGTCTCTAGACCTCTGTTCCCTTCCCTGTGAAATAAGGGGTGAGGCAGGATGACCTCCAAAAGGGCTTTCCGGTTGTAAAGTGCTCTGCGGGGCAGTGTTTGGCACCCTTGGAGGCAGCTGGAGTGTCGCACGGTGCGAGGAGTTTGCCTCCCGGTGGGGCAGAGTAGTTGGTACTGTGTAGGCAGGAAGTTCTCTGGTGGCTGTTGGCCTGGCACCTTCCACACAGCCTCAGTAACAGCCCAGAGAGAGTTTGAATCTACAGGATTTGAGGAATCTCGTGACCTTGAATTAACATTCACAGGACTGCAAAGTATTTACCGAAGGCCTTTTTTTGTGCCAGACACAAATTGAGGTATGGTTTAGGGGGTTAGACCTGGTGAAACAAACAAACAAAAAGCTTGGATTTTATTCTCAACTTAGAAGTTTGGTAAGTGGGCAGCCCCAGTCACCTGTTAGTGCTTCAGTTTTGATATTTGTGACCTTTCCCACTTAGACCTCATAGCAGTAGTGGTGAAAATACCTCAGGTCCTGCCGTGAAGAGACTTGATTTCTTCAGATGAAAGTATCCCCAGAAAAAGTACAGTGAGCACTGTTGCTGCTGTGGACATTTAGTTTTTGTCTGTTTGCTTGACTTATTTGCCAACATTGATGATTCTGTCTCCATTCATGTTTATGTGTATACTGGGAAAATGGCTTGTCCAACAGGGAAGTACTTAATGTTTAGCATGTGTTGCCTATTCATATCCTCATTTGAAGGATAGCATTTGGAAAATAGGTTTAGGCAAATGAGAATGTGTCATATGCAGATTATTGAGTCAGAATCCACAAGTAGTTAAAAGTCACCTGTTCCAGTAAATAGATCGCAAAAATGTGTCACGTGTAATCAATAGATGGCTAAAATTTGCTATTAAAAATAAAGCTTGGTATTCAGTGTTTTAAAATCTTACCTTGAGTGGGTTTCATATAAAAGTTTCCATGAACACTGTTCCTATGTGTGGGTGTCTGCATTAAAACGAAAGCCTTTCAGATATAAGGCTAACCTTTGCCTTGAATACCTAGGTGTGTCTGTGTTACAACATATACGAGGCATAGTTATTTCCTGGAAACTTTTATCATGTTTCATTTTATATGGCATTGTTTTTGGTAACATAAACTTTTGAATTGTTGCATGGTTTATCCACATTTTGCCAAGACTTCATTTTATGCCAGAATTAATATCCAGATTGATTTGTTCACCTATAAAATAGGTGAAAACTTAAACATTCAAGGGGAATCTTATAATTTAGCAGGAAGAAACTTTAGAAATTCTTTTGACCTGTACTTTTCAAACTTACTTGACTGTGACCCACAGTAACCAAAAAAAAA
>NW_006921719.1:680340-721882 GCF_000298275.1 Orycteropus afer afer
ATTGCCCAACTTTCCTTCCGAGGAGTGGCTGGTGGGTTTGAACCACCAGCCGTCTGGTTAGCAGGCAAGTGTCTTAGCCACTATGCTACCAGACCTCCCGTGACCCACGGTAAGAAGCACATTTTGCCACGGTAGGAAGCACATTTTACATCTTGACCAAGTGCACACCTACACATCTATCTATGTCTATATAACTGAAATGTTCCACAAAATAGAATTTTTTCTGTAAGCAATATACATATCAGAATATGTTCTGTTTTAATTCATGTCTTAGTACTCTAGTGCTGCTATAACAGAAACATCCACAAGTGGATGACTTTAATAAACAGAAATTTATTGTCGTGACAGTTTAGGAGGATGGAAGTCCAAGTTCAGAGTGCCGGCTCTAGTGGAAGACTTTCTTTCTGTGTCTCTTGTTCCTAGGAAGATCCCAGCACAGAGACCCTGGATCCAAAGGACATGCTTCTCTCCTTGGTGGTAGTTGGTCTCCCTTCTCTGCTTCCTTCTCTGGTCTTGCCTTTTATCTCTTGTAAGATAAAAGGTGTTGCAGGCCCCACACCAGGAAAGCTCCTCTTCCATTGGATGAGGGCTGTGATGGGACTAAGAGTGGTGCAAAAAAACCGAAACCAAACTCACTGCTGTCTAGTCCGATCCGACTCATAGAGACCCCTCCTTGGGTTTCTGAGGCAGTATCGCTATGAAAGTAGATTGCCCAACCTTCCTTTCAAAGGGTGTTGAACCTACCCTTAATCTTAATCATTTTACATCTGATTGGTTTATCACATCAGATTACATCATGGGATATCATTACATATCTGCCATATTACATGATTACATAACTTCTAAACTACTGAGAATCATAGCCCAGCCAAGTTGGTACAGATTTTGGGGGGACACAATTCAATCCATAACAGTGCATTTAAAGAAAAAAAGAAACAGAAAAAGAAAGCCATTTGTGATCACTAAATGTATTTCCTAATCCATTTATGGACCCTATTCTTGTCAGGCAGCTTCATTTGACAGTGGCCTGGGGAAGATAATCGCATCGTGAATCAGCAGTGTGTCTTTTAACTACTAGTTAAAAGGTATCCTTTCCACTACACCATGTAGTCATATTTATCAGATTTCTCAAGAGGTACGTTTATGTGTCTTGTTTATTCTAATAATGTAGGAGCTATCTGATTCTGAGGTTAATCAGTTCATAACCACCTTCCAAGAAGTCCCATAAGACAGGAGTGCATGGAGGGATAGACACAGGGAAGTGGTAACTATTGGGAGGAATTGGGAAGGGAGCTGTTGCATTGGGGTAAATTGTAGTCAATGTCATGAGACAACGTGTGTGTGAAATGCTGTACGGAAAGTGAATTTGCTCTGTAAACTTTCACCCAAATCACAATAAAAAAAAAAAAAAGAAACCCGAAAACAAGAAGAAGCCCCATAGGATTTCCTTAGCTATAGTCTTTGAAGAAGCAGTTCGCCTGGTCTTTTTCCCACACAGCAGAGTAGCTGTGTGGATTTGAGCTTTCATCCTTTTGGTTAGCAGCCAAGTGCTTAACCGTTTGTACCATTAGGGTTCCTTTTCACATAATGAAACCCAAAAACCAAACCCTCATAGTGACCCCCATTGGGTTTCCAAGGTGGTAAATTTTTACAGAAGTAGACTGCCCCATCTTCCTTCCACAGGATGGCTGGTGGGTTTGAACCATCAACCTTCTGGTTAGCAGTCAAATGTCTTAGGTACTGTGCTACTAGAGTTTTTTTACATAATGCGTGCCCCATAAATAAATGGGATATATGCAATTTTTCTTAAGTTGGATTCTCACAATTACTTGCATCTTATTTTACTTCTAGATTTTCATATATACAGTGGTACAACTGTAGACAAGAAGAGGGCTAAGATGTATCGGCATAAATACCTCCAAATGATGAATATTCAAGTGGGTAAATAATCTTGGGTAAGGGTTTTGGAAGGAAGTACTTTTGGAGGCTAGAAAGGAGGTTGCTGCTATTTGGACAATAGATAGCTGTTTTCAGCATTTGAAAGATGACTGAGAAACATATAGAAAGGAGGTAGAGTTTGTAGAAGCCAGCAAGAGTGGATTTAGCATGAAAAGAGAAGGTTGGTGTGGTAACAATGTAGAGAGGCAAGTGAGAGCCTAAGCATGATGGAAAGCCTGAAAAGTTAGGTATTTACATGTGAGTTTCTGATGTACTCTATAAGTAAGTTGTAAATGCAAACTATTGAGAAAATGAGTTGGAATCACTTCACAATATTTGTGGAAAGGGCAGTGTGGCAATGAGGGTGCCTTATTGGAGCCTAATGTAACGTGAGCTGGGGATGTGAAGTGATGAATAACCTGCACAGGAAAAGCTGCCTTTTGGTTAAGGTGCAAGTAGGTGGATTCAGAGTTCTCAACAACCATCATTTAAGGGGCTTATGGTAGTTTCCTAGGGCTTCTGTAACAAAGTAACTCAAATTGGGTGGCTTAAAATAGCAGGCATTTATTCTTTCATAGTTCGGGAGGCTAGAAGTCCGAAGTCAAGGTGTCAGCAGCCATGTTCTTTCTGAAGAATCGTTTGTCTATCCCTAGTGTTTGGTGATTGATTGGCTTTCCATCCCTTGGTTTGTAGATGTATCACTCCAACCTCTGCCTCCATGATCACATGATGATCCCTTGTATGTTTCTCTGTGCCTTTTTTCTTTTTATTAAGACAAGAGTCATATTGGTTAGAGCCCACCCTAATCTAGTATGACCTCATCTTCACTGTATTTGCAAAGACCCTGTTTCTAAATCAGGTCACATTGACAGGTACCAGGAGTTAAGACTTAAGCATATTTTTTTGTTGGACACAATTCAACCCCATCAGGGTGTCCTCTTGGATGCAAGCAGCTTTAGATTGTGCAGAAGTGGGACTAGTAACACAAGAGTGGGTGAATCGAGCTGATTTGAAAATACAAACCCAAAGAAGCACATAAGCTGAGGATGAAGTATAAGCTTGGCAGAATATTTTAGGTGACACATTTTAATCTGGAGAGGCAGGAAAATGGGACATTTGTGATTCAGTTTGTTATCAGTGTTTATGAATGCCACGTACAGAAGTAGTCTTTGATCTTTTTATTTGATGTTGGTGACAAAGACCTTGGAGGAGAGAAACATTTGGTAACATAGGCAGAGAAACATTTACACAGTTAAAGGAAGCAAATGCAGAGAGAGGAAGATAAACAAGAGACTTCCAGTGCCTACAAGTACAAGTGCAAATTACAAAAGACTTCTATTTCTTTTCCTTAATCGTTAGACATACAGCTGTTGATGCTGTGCTTATGCCAGGTACTATGCTAAGTTTCCCTTGCATATCATTAATCCCAAACTTGTCTTTTTGTTATAAAAGGATGGGATACATTTTAGAGGCATTTTGGATGTGTAATCATGTTTTGCTGTTTATATCTTTTGTTTCCAGGATTCATGGCATCTGTAATTGGAAATTCTTAAGTCAGGGCCAGGCTGTGGTGGGATTCTCTCAGGTGATGGGCCTTGAGAAGCACCTACTGTTGGTTGTGAATGATGTTTATAGTTACCATGCTCGAGGTGGATTTGTCCTGGAAATAGCGAGTTAGTTTCCTGGGCACGTGGAAGTTAATGACCTAGCTTCTTTGTTCGCCGGCCTTCTTGGAGGGAATTCTACAGTGTCATTAAGGGAAGAAGGTCTAGGACTTCTGCATGAGTTTGACTGACTGTTGTTGTTGTTGTTATGTGCCATTGAGTCATCTCCAATTTATAGTGACCCTATGTACAAGAGAACGAAACACTGTCCAGTACTGTGCCAGCCTTGCAATCCCTGCTATACCTGAGCCCATCACTGCAGCCATGGTGTCAGTCCACCTTGTTGAGGGCCTTCCCTTCTTTCATTGACCCTCCACTTCACCAAGCATGATATCCTTCTGCAGAGAATGGTCCCTTCTGACAACTTGACCAAAGTAGGTGAGACAAAGTCTGGTCATTCTCACTTCCAAGGAGCATTCCAGCTATACTTCTTCCTGGACAGATTTGTTAGTCCTTTTAGCAGTCCACGGTACCTTCAGCATTCTTCACCAATACCACAACTCAAAAGCATCAACTCTTCTTTGATCTTCCTTATTCATTGTTTGACTGATTAGGGACAAGAAAAATGGAACATGTAATGAATGGTGTTTGACATAAGGTGAAAGCACAGTGATATTGGAGAAAGCAAATAGAACATTACCCTGCAGTTTAAGGCGGTCAGTGTGAAAATATCTTATTGGGAAGAAAGTAGCTCTTCTTAAGAGCAAACCTGTTGACACTGGAATAAATGAAGTGTGTTTTGAGTGTCTGGTCAGAGCCCTTCTCTTTGGTGTAACCTTTCTTCCCTCCAAGTGTGTTTTGCAATACCTGGCTCTCCAGGCCACCCTTACTCTCCCAACACGTGTTTCTTCTCTTTAGCAACACTAGGTCCAGTGTTCTTGCCCCCAACCCGTCAAAACTTCCTTCTCCATGGTTCTATTTTCAGAGGCCTTGCTTCCCTCCTTCATCCCTGTACAGTGCATATGGTCACTACACTTGGCTGCTGACCAAAAGTTGGAGGTTTGAGCCCACCCAGTGGTGCCTCTAAAGAAAGGCCTGATGATTTACTTCCAAAAGAGCTCAGCCATTCAACCCTATGGAGCACAGTTCTCCTCTGATACACATGTGGTCACCATGTGCTGGAGTCGACTTGGTGGCAACTGGTTCTGGTACTTTCCTTCAGTAATCCTGTTCCAAAGGATCTAACAAATGATGTCACATTTCCGTGGAACTCCTTGATGTGTTTTCTCTTCTAAGAACATTGGTTCTTAATCAGGGTACTCTTGGAGACTCTATCTTAACTACAGTTCAGCCTTAAACTCTAATGGTGCAATGGTATATTGGTGTAGTGGCTTTTTTATTGCCCCTGCAAAAGTCATTGAAAGCCTACTACTCTGAGAAGACATAAAGCATACCATTAAGATCACTCCCCACCTACCTATACGTTTGTCCCTGTTCCTACTCCTCACCCTCTTGCCAAATTGAGTAACTATCCTGTTCAGTATTAATCATCTCACATAAAACCCCAAAATATAGCTTTAGAAATGGCAGTGTTCGTTTTTGGTAAGATTTACCTTTCATGTTGGATTTTGCTTAAGCTAGTGTCAAAACCTTTACATATATAGGAATTCAAAATCTGAACGCACATAGACTTTGAAAAAAAAAAAAAAAGACAAACAAATTCATTGCCATTGAGTTGATTCCTACTCATAGCAACCCCATTTGGGTTTCCAAGGTGAAAAAGCTTTATGGAAGTAGATTGCCCAATCTTCCTTTTGCAGAATGCTGGTGAGTTTGAACCTCTGGGCCTTCTGGTTAGCAGTCAAATGCCTTAGGCACTACGCCACCAGAGTTCCCTAAATCACAATAAAAATTAAAAATAAAAAAGAGAGACACTGTGCACCGTAAGCAATGAAAGTGATGTTGTCAAGCTCCTCCTCTGGAAACTACACTCAGCATCTCAGCATCAAGATGTGTAGCTTTGAATTGTGTCTTTGAACACCATATTTTGGTTTTATATGCTATTTGGCATGATTTGGTAAGTTGTTTTTTGAGTCTGGGAAATACTCAAAAAAAATTTTCCTTATAAATTAATGATAATTGCTTCTTTACTTTATGCCATTTTGGTTTATGAAAGATTTCACAGAACAGTCTACTTTTGGTTAATGCAGGTACAGTACAGTGAATTGCTTAACATGGTTCTTCTAGCCATAGTCCTCCATTTTGTGTTGTATTGTAAATCCTAGCCACTCCTCAGAAGGAAGGTTGGGCAATCCTACTTCCATAGTGATAACTGCCTCAGAAACCCAAGGAAGGGGTCGCTAGGAGTCGGGCTGACTCGAAGGCAAATAACAACAACATGCCTGTTTAGGGTGGGATGTATCTTGAGTCTTGCCTTATTGGAGGGTGTGACTCAAGTCACCACCATTCATTTCCTTGAGGGTATATCTGAATGTTCTGGAAATGTTCTCTTTCTTACTCCGGTCCTGCCTTTGGTACATCATCATCTGATCACTGGATTTGAGACAGCAGCTGGTCATGTGACCTGCCAATTTGGGTTCGCCAGCCTCTGCAACCATGTGATTTGGGAGAATCCTCCAGACTTACACACAGACTTGGGACTTGCCAGCCTGCCAGCCTCCCAGACTCTACCACTACCACGTGAGCTGTTTCCTTGGGAGTTTGTGAGTTCTGTGAGATGTTACAGTGAAATAGGGACCCCTAAAACGAGAGGGAGAGTACTGAGGGGAAGAAGAGGTTTGGTGTTAGAGATGATGGAGTGGTACAGCATTTTGGAAAGTTGGACATTTGGGAAATTTTTAACCTCCACGTCATAGGGACCACCCTTGTGCCTATTCTTCTAAAAGAAATCATTCGAACATGGAGACACCTGTATGTATGTGTGTGTGCCTCTGTGTATGCAGCCAGGATTGAGATACACTACCCTAGAAACGTCCTGAAGCTTGTATTTGTGTGCTGTCAAGTCAATTTCAACTCATAGTGACCCCATGTGAGGGAGAATAGAACTATCCCGTGGCGTTTCATAGGCTGTAATTTGTGGGAGCAGATCACCAAGTCTTTTTTTTTCTGAGGATTGGCTGGTGGTTCAGATTGCTGAGTTCTTAGCCATTGTGCCAGCAGGGCTCCTTATCCAGAAACTGTTATACAGTTAAAGATTGGCCACTTTTATAATTGTTTAAGAGTTGAAGGAAAGGCAATGTTAGTGAGGGTTTTTTTTTTTTAATTTAATTTTTATTTTTTTATTGTGATTTGGGTGAAAATTTACAGAGCAGATTCACTTTCCATACAGCAGTTCACATATACTTTGTCACATGACATGGACCACAATTTACCACAAAGCAACAGGTCCCCTCCTACTTCCTCCTGATAGTTACCTCTTACCTGTGTCCATCCCTCTATGCACTCCTGCCCCCTGAGCTGTCTCCCTGTGCATAAACAGCCCTAGAGAAGGGTTTTTTCACACATTAATATAGATGGTTTTCATCAAAATTCTGGTGGCAAGGAACTCACTATCTTCGGCCAAATTAAGGGACAGTTGCTGAAAGGAAATAGCCACATTCTTGTTCACAAAATTAGCCTGAGTCTCACAGTGACTGAAGCTAGGAACTTGGGAGCTCTCAACATCTTCCTCTGAGCTGGCTTGGTTTCTCCTATCTCCTCTGCATGCCTGTGCGATTGCTCTTTTCCAGACAAGCATCTTCTCCTTATTCATGTTCTTCACACATCACCTTACCCCCCACCCCACTCCCGCTTCTGCTTACTTCACTACCCTGGTGCTGGCATCTGTCATGTTTATGGATATCTGGTGCTCACTCGTGGTTCCCTTGGTTGTACTCTTAGGGTGTGATGAGTAGTTCTAATGTGGTATAAATAAGTTCAGCTGCCTGGCTGGGGGATTTGAGAGGGAGCAGTCCTTGGAAAAGGGGACCATGCCTGACTGAGCATGCTCAGACATGACTATCTGCTGGCACTACTGTTGACTTCCTGAGTCATTTCTTGCTTCTCTTCAGTTGTGGAGAGTTGCATGGAATCATCTCTGCTTAGCCCCTGTGTGTCACACAGACAAGAGAGCATAGACCTTAAAGGATAGACGATAATTTCTTAAACCAGGTCAATAGAGCAGTGACGTCATGGCCTTTTTGTGACCCTGTGCTGGGTTTCCATTGTAAGCCTGAAAAGGAAAGGCTGGAGAAAATAGGTCTCTCCTGTTTTGTTGCCTGTCCTTTCTCCTGCCCTACAGCTGCTTTGTCGTCCATCATGGGGAAGTGGGGCCACTTGTGAGACGTGATCTGTAATGTGGGCATCATTGTGGGCAGGGCAGAACTGGCGGGAGAGGGTCAAGAAGGCAGGAAAAAAGATAATAGATGCAGGAAGAGAGCTGCGTCTGTCATAGGGCCAGCTGACTTCTGTGTAGCTGGCACTAAAAATTCCAGGCTTGAAGTGATTTAATGATTTATTTCTTCATTTAGATGATTTGGAACTGTAACTGGTTTCTGGCTGTTCTGTCATGGTAGCTTTCTGTGATGCTTTTTATGGTTTAGGGCAGAGATTTTAGAATGAAACAGATCTGGGTTTAGGTCTTGCCTATGCCACTTATTAGCTGCTTGACCTCAGGCAAGTATCCTAATCTTTTGAGCCTCAGTTTCATAATAGTAACTGCCTGGTGTCAGGTTCTTAGCATAGTGCCTTACACATAGTAAGAGCACAGCCATTGGGAGCTGCTTTTATTATTATTACTGAAGTTGTTGTTTGGGATTATTAATACAATTATTGCTGTTAGTTGCCATCAAGTCAGCACCCATTCATGGTGACCCCACATACAATAGAATGAAGTATTGTCCAGTCCTATGCCATTGTCATGATGCTGGTATACTTGAGTCCATTGTTGCAGACACTATGTATATGCCTTCAAGCGTAGCAGACTCATCTTCTTAGACAATAGTTTGTTGTAATTCGTAGAATTTTCACTGGCTGAATTTTGGAAGTACATTTCTGGTCTATCTTACTCTGGACCCTACCCACTGCCATAGAAATGAGTCCAACTCATAATGAATCCCATGGGACAGAGGAGAGCTCTGCTCCATAGGGTTTCCAAGGCTGTAAATCTTTATGGAAGCAGACTGTCCCATCTTTCTCCTGCAGAATGGCTGGTGGGTTTGAACTGCTGACCTTTTGGTTAGCAGCTGAGTGCCTTAACCACTGTATGGCCAGAGCTTCTTACTCTTAGTCTGGAAGCTCAACTGAAACCTGTCCCACCGTGGATGACTCTGCTGGTATTTGAAATGCTGGTAATATAACATCATAGCAACATGCAGACCACCACAATATAACAAACTGACAGACAGGTGGTAGAATACAGTTATTAGAACTATAATAACCAAATGCTCAAATCATGCTGAAAACCAGACATTTAGATCAGAAGGATCTACTCTTCTCTCTTCAAGCCTACTTTGCTGGGCATGGATATAGAGGAACAGTAAACTAAACCAAACCAAATTCACTGCGTGGAATCAAATCAGACTCATAGTGACCTTGGGTTTCCGAGACAGTATCACTACAGGCAGTATCACTACGGAAGTAGATTGCCCAATCTTCCTTCCGAGGAATGGCTGGTGGGTTTGAACTGCCAGCCTTCTGGTTAGCAGTCAAATGCCTTAGGCATAATGCCACCAGAGCTCCCAAGGAACAGTTGTTGTTGTTAGTTGTTGTTATTTGCCATCGAGTCGGCCCCGACTCATAGCGACCCCTCCTTGGGTTTCCGAGGCAGAAGCAGTATCACTACGGAAGTAGGAATGCCCAACCTTCCTTCCGAGGAGTGGCTGGTGGGTTTGAACCGCCAGCCCTCTGGTTAGCAGTCAAGTGCCTTAGGCACTATGCTACCAGAGCTCCTCAAGGAACAGTAAAGGATGTTTATTTCTATATGTAGCTAAGAGGAGGAGGCTTTTTGAATCTGCTGCTTGTGACCTTGACAGTACTCTGTATCATGTTTTAGCTTTGGGGGGTGATATGCATTAGTATTTTAAATCTGATAGCACTTGTCTACCAAGGTGTTTATATCCCCAGAGGACATCTTAAAAAGAGAGGAAACCTTACCTGTAATCCAACACTTTGCAACTACTTTGAAACCCATTCCTCTTTTTCCTTCTTCCACCACACTGTTTCTGGGAGTAGCTCTTAGGAGCTGGGCATGTGTTTTCTGGCAGGAACCAGAAGACTTGGCAAAACCCATTCTTGTCTCTCTCAGAGCATTCTGGTTGCTTTTTACTATAGTGGGATCACCTTCAATAGACAGAGCCATAGTTTACTTTCCCTATAGTTGGCTTAGGGACCTGAATCACATACTTCCTTTTAAAATATGAATGCTCCCACAATGCCTTTTATTAGATTCATGTTGCCTTGTCAAGATTTATGTGATGGAACGCTCATTGATACTTTTCACACTATTGATTTACTTTTGAGTGTTAAGGACTGTGGCACCATGATGAAACTAGAAACCTCGGGTTTCCAGGAAGTCTGCCATTCAGATTCAATGCTGAGACAAATAGTTAACTGTGGTGTATCAATTACTCTGTAAATCACTAAGAACCCCCCTCAAGATTACTTGTTTACAAAGAGCTGCTTAAAAGTTTCTCAGGAAAGGGAACACAAAGAACCCCCAATACTGGTTACTAGTTTGTTACTTTGGTTTATATATTTTTTAAAATGTTTACTATGAATTCTGGGCCATTACTTTTAGGGGAAAAAATGTAAAGCAAGCCTGTATTCAGAATGTACCCACACAGAGTCAGTTTCCAGATGTTAATTATACCTCTGCTTGCGAAAGCTTCTGTTACTATAGTTGGTAATCAAGTGAGGATTCCAACTTAACCAAAACTGTTTTTAGTGATTGTCATACACATAACTAAACTGTGTGCAGTTATGATTATATTGACTACAGAGGTCTATGGTGCCAGAAAAAGATTTTTGTGGACTGTTTTAACTTAAATAATTTGATTTTTCCCTTTGTCACAAATAGCTCCAAGATATTTCAGATTTTCCATTTTTGATTGTAATGATATTTAATTATCACTGTTGTCTTTATCATTGGTAAAGTTTGTACCATTTTAATTTTAATGTATGTATTAAGAAAGGAAGGTTTATATGCTAATTATTTCTGATTCTATATTATGTAACTACCACCAAAACGAGTTGCCATCAAATTGATTCTGACTCATGGTGATCCTACATGTGTCAGAGTAGAACTGAGCTCCATAGGATTTTCAGTGGCTAATTTTTTTTTTTTTTTAAAGATCTCCAGGCCTTTCTTCTGAGGCACTTTGGGGCAGATTCAAACCTCCAGCCTTTTGGTTAAATGCAACAAACTGCATTAACTGTTAGCACCACCCAGGGCCTCCCATTATATAACTAGACTGGGCAAAATAAGTAATTTTAAGAAATGAACATGCTATTGTATATTCATTTGGAGTAAATTAGTTTTTTTTTTCCCTAATAAAAACTTAAAGAAAACCCTAGAAAGATAGCTTAAGAACATATTAAAAATATAATTACAACACAGAAAGAAACATTCCTTGATGGTTACCAGGGATAGGAGGCGAGTGGTGGGGGATGGAATCACTACCTAGATAGTTGTTGTTGTTATGTGCCGTCGAGTCAGACCCAACTCATAGCGATCCCTCCTTGGGTTTCTGAGGCGGTATCACTGTGGAAGTAGATTGCCCAACCTTCCTTCCGAGGAGTGGCACAAGTGTTATTATGGTGAAGGGAAAGGCAGTATACAATATGGGGGAAGTTAGCACAACATGACCAAGGTAAAGGAAGACAATGAGAATAAAGCAAGAGTATATGGCAGCGATGGTACATGCTATGTGTATATGATACTGCAGTGACAGTAATAATGAACAACAATTTGTGAGTAGATAGGTAAATATGTATGCAAAAGATGAGGGAGATCATACAGAAGTACACATGCATATGTATATATATAGATACGGTGTGAATGTTTCTACATACATATTTATAAATGTTGCTTGTATACTCAGAGCACATAGGGGACATAGTTACAGAAACTACTTAGACATTGGCACTGAACTTCTGGACTTGAAGTCTAAGGATCATAGTCTCGGGGAATATCTGGGTCTATTGGCAAAAACAGTGCATAATGTTCTACATCTTAATCTAGTGAGTAGTAGCATCTGGGGTCTTAGCAGCTTGTGAACAGCTATTTTAGAAGAAACTATTGGTCTCTTTCTGCCTGGAACAAAGGAGCATGAAGAAAACTGATGACTCAAGTAAGCAATTAGTCCAAAGGACTAACGGCCCACATGATCCACAGCCTCTTTTAACCAGAGACTAGAAGAACCAGATGGTGCCTGGCTTCCAATACCACCCCATGCTGACCAGAACCACAATAGAAAATCCTGGTTAGAATGGGTAAAAAGGAAGAATGAAATTTACAATAATAAAAAAATTAAAAAAAAACAGACTTACAGATATGAAAGAGATTAGAAGAGCCCTGCAGACAGTTGCCTCAGAAAAACTTTCTAACTTGAAACTCAAGACACTTCCAGAGGCTGCCTATAAGACAAATAATAGATAATACCCAAAAAACCCAGACTCACTGCTGTCAAGTTGGAGCCGACTCATAGCAAGCCCTCCTTGGGTTTCCGAGGTGGTATCTCTACGGAAGTGGATTGCCCAACCTTCCTTCCGAAGAGTGGCTGGTGAGTGTGAACCTCCAGCCTTCTGGTTAGCAGTCTGGTTAGGCACTACGCCACCAGAGATCTCAAGTAATAGATGGGCGATGAAATAATAATACCCACAAAGAATGTGCTCCTTAAAACAATCAACTATACAAGACCAAAAGGGTAACATTTATCCCAAACCAAAGATTACAAGAAGGCAGGGAGGAACAGGGAAACTGAATGAGTACAAACAGGAACCCGGGGAGGAAATAGAGACAGTGCTGACACATTGCAGAGATTGAAACCAATGTCATAGAACAATTTGTATATGAATCATTGATTGGAAAATGAATTTGCTGTGTAAACTTTCACCTAAAACAAAATAAAATATAATAGATAGATGGTATAATCTGCCATTTAACTGCAGAACTCTTCCCAGTTTGTCTCCATTCCTGAGACTCAGTTGAAACTTCATTCCTTAGGGTTCTGGCGGTTTCCACTGGGCTGTCCTGCTACACCTCAGATTCAGAAAACACAACTCTCATCTCTCCATGTCACCCACCCTGTAGTTCTGACCTTGAACCATTCTTCTTATCCAAGCTCCAAGCTTCAGGGTCCTCTTGGATGCCTCCTTCTCCTTCATTTGCATATCTGGCCAACTACAAATTCTATTATTTTTCCTGTGAATGTTTTCCTTATCCATCTCCTTTCTGTAATCCTGGCCCTTGATAACCTGTGACTGAATCACTGCCAGCTCTCCCTGCCTCATAGTCTTCTCTATCCAGTACCTGGGGCATGTTTCAATCTGCTTTGTCTGCTCTGCTCACTACTTCTTTCCTAGTACCTGGAGTACTGGATCGGTGTCTGGGACTTAGTAGGTGCTCATTGAGTATTTGTTGAGTACATAAATGAATGAGTTATTTGTTAGTAGATCCTGGACCCCATCCTCAGAGACTCTAAAATAGTAAGTCCAGAGTGAGCACCCCCCAAAAAACCAAACTCATTGCCATACGAGTTGATTCTGGCTCATAGCTACTACCCCCGTTTGGTTTCTGAGGTGGTAAATCTTTATGGAAGTAGATTGCCCCAGATAATCAGCATTTATTCTGTTTTATTATTGTTGAAAGTATGCACAGCAAAACATACACCAATTCAACAATTTCTGAACGTCCAGTTCCATGTCGTTGATTACATCCTTCAAGTTGGCAACTATTCTCATGCTTTGTTAATTGCTCCTCCCCCATTGACATGAACTCCTTGCCCCTAATCTTACTATCTGATCTTTCGAGTTGCTGTTGTCAATTTGATCCCGTATAGATAATTCTTCAGAAGAGCACATGGTTAAAGGCCAACATTCTTTACTGTTGTTGTTGTTATGTGCCAGTGGAGTCAGGAGTCAGACCCGACTCATTGCGACCCCTCCTTGGGTTTCCCAGGCAGTATCATTACGGAAGTAGATTGCTCCATCTTCCTTCCAAGGAGTGGCTGGTGGGTTGGAACTGCCAGTCTTCTGGTTAGCAGTCAAGTGCCTTAGGCACTATGCTAATTTATTGTTTGGTTTAAAGAAGACTTGGGAGATATTTTTGGTTTAAAGTTTAAAGATTACCAGATACTAGCATTTTAAGCCAGCAGGCCTGGTGGGAAGGGTGGGTGGTCTATATTTTATGTGGCACAATGGTTAAAGCACTCATCTGCTAATCAAAAGGTTGGTGGTTTGAACTCAACAGCTACTCCACAGGAGAAAGATACGGTAGTCTGCTTCCATAAAGATTTACAAACTTGGAATCCCTGTGGGGCACTTCTACTCTTGGAATCAACTCGATGGCACTGGACGTTGGAGGCATGTAGGTTGTTTTAAGAATGCAGTTGGAGGAGCACATTGTGGCTCGTGGTTGTAAAATATTGCCCCCTCTGTATTTGCAGTGATTCTTCTTTGCCCAGAGCAGTGATACTCATTGTGCACCTTTTCTGTTTGTTTAAATGCTGTGTTAAATCACATCATGTAGACCATATGTAAAAATGGCATGATGGATGTGTCTGACCTCCTCTAGCTTCACCTTGGGGAAAAGACTCATCATTAGCGTCAGCTCCAGGCTGATTCTTAGGAAGCAGAGGTCAGACATACCACCTCTCTGCAGCCTTTTTATAAATTCTGATAACACCTATCCCTTGATGGCACTCTACTTCTCTGCTGGATTAAATGATTCATTGCAGTGGCCACAAAGAGTTCACAGACCATAATCTCAGTTATGGAGTTTATTAGGGAAGTAACAGGTTACAATTCAGGATCAGGAATGACTCAATATGAAATTCTTCAGTCGGGACAGCTCCTTGGCTGTGCCCACAGGCAAGCCTTTTCCTACCCCTTGGCCTGTCAGCCCTTGGCCCTCCTCAGGCCTCTTCTGCTTTGCTCAAGCAAGTGTTAACAAAACTCTTTAGCTCCAGTGATAAATGCCCAGAGGTACCTCACTCCACCAGTAAGCCTTGGCCTGAAGGCACTCAGCTCTCTAGCTCTATGGGCCAGGAAGCCCACCTTGCCTTCTCCTGCTGATCTCCTGGTTCTGCTGTCTCTGCTGCCACTTATTTTCTGCCACTGCTTCTCAACATCTTTAATCATCTTTGGTGTTACGACTCTCTCTGTCTCCTGGGTCTAGGAGGTTCTCAGCACAGGGGTCTGGGTCCAAAGGACACTCTCCACGCCTCACTCTTCTTTCTTGGTAGTAGTGAGGTCCCCTGCTCTGCTCTGGGATTGACTCTTTTAAGCCTAAACCAGAAAAACAAACAAACAATTCACTTCCATCTAGTTGATTCCAACTCATAGCGACCTTATAGGACAGAGTAAATTTCCCTGTATGGTTTCCAAGGCAGAGAATCTTTACAGAAATAGATTGCCTCATCTTATCCTGCAGAGCAGCTGGTGGGTTCAAACCACCAACCTGTTGGCTAGCAACCCAATACTGGCAAGATTAACCACTCCCCTCGTTGGGTTTCCATACACCTCATTTGCATGGTTCCACCCCCACAAGGGTGCCATGGACCTTATATACATTCTTAGCAAGTTGTCTTATCACCTTGCTGGGCCACAAGCACATTATTTGCATATACACATGCAGTCATTTGGTAGGAGTTATAAGACCATGGTGAGAAAGACCATATAAAAACAATGTATTGCACTGTTGCCCACCCCCTGGCTTTTCTAACCATGATTCTTTATACTTGTAGGATAACTTCCCCCTCTCAATCATTTTACCAGTGCAAAACAGTCATTAATAATTAGTCCTTCAGTAGGGCAGAGTCTTCAGGGTGATATTACATAGATAACTGCCATTCAGGTGTGGTGTAGGTATCCATGGGAGCTCTTGTGGTTTAGTGCCTAAGGCATTTTGACTGCTAATCAGAAGGCTGGAGGTTCAAACCCAACAGCTGCTCCTCGGAAGGAAGATTGGACAATCTACTTCCATATTGAAACTGCCTCGGAAACCCAAGGAGGGGTTGCTGTGAGATGGATCCAACTTGACAGCAGTGAGTAGGTGTCCATGTGATCTGGTCAGGTTCTCCAAAAATCATCTCGGCTTCACCCTATCTCAGACTCACTGCTGTTGAGTCATTTAGACTCATAGCGAACCCTCCTTGGGTTGCTGAGGCAATATCACTACGGAAGTAGATTGCCCAAGCTTCCTTCCAAGGAGTAGCTGGTGGGTTTGAACCTCCAGCCTTCGGGTCAGCAGTCAAATGCCTTAGCACTGTGCCACCAGAGCTCCCTGTCTAGTGTCTGATAAAATTTAACTGAGAGAAGATCATTCCCTTGCTCTGAGCCTCATGAGGCATCAGCATAGCAAATGTTTAAGGGATTTTAGATTTGGCCACTGTATTCTAGACCAGCAGTTCCTCCCCTTTAGTCTACTTTTTCACACTTACAGCTTCTACAGTTACAGTTTGTACAATCACAATTAGCCCTGTTAATAATTAGCACTCACAACTGAATCATATAATCCTATCAGCATCTCCCCCAGATCTATCAGGAATGAGGAGACTATTCAGTGAGGATCCTCCCTTGTCCCCCTTATTTGGAGTATAAGCACTCCTGTGCAGTTGTGTAAGCCAGCCTTCACACCTTTGTCTTCCACTATTTTACGTAGCTAGTTTCCAAATTGTCTATCCCTGTCAAACCAGTACTCTGAGGAGACAAGCATGTTGCTTTCTCTGAAGAATCTACTGGGAACTTCGAGTATCTGTATCCATAAGCAAAGTCTAGTGCAGAGTGAGCCATCAAACTGAAGCAGTCTACACCTGCTCTCGGTGTCAAACATCTTTCTCTTCATTCATTCAATTTCTGGTCAGCTCACCCCTAGCACCTCTGGTCTAGGTCATTGGATACCACCCATAGGCTTGGGAGTCTGCACACCTCCCTGGACTTTAGACCAGCGAGCCCCTTCCTTCTCTCTCTCATCCCCCCATCCCTAGCCTCTGTGGACTAGGTCAGCAGGTACCAATGGAACATGTCCAAACTCAGCTCATCTCTTCATTTCTGTACCTCCCCACTTCTACTCATGGAGTGGCCCCAGGTGATGCCCTCAAGTGAGCATACTTGCCACTTCCCTTTAGCTTCTAGTCCTAGAAGAGAGTTCTTCCATTTGCTTGACATTCAAGAAGCAAAACAATCATTTCTTTTTTTTTTCTTTAGGTCTTTCCTTCAAATGCAAATTTATTGTTCTCTCAGCAGTTCTGAGTGTGGCTGCATGTCTTTTCAAATGCAGATTTCCTAACTCCAGGTTCTGAGTGGGGCTAAGGTTTTGGACCTGAGTCCTCAATACTCTACATAGGATTACTGCATTCAAACCAACATCCTGTGTTTCTTTTGGAAAAGCCATAGTTCTTTCAGCATATCTAATCAAGTATTAGACCTCTAGTGGCCTAAGGCATTTGACGGCTGACCAGAAGGCTGGCAGTTCAAACCCACCAGCCACTTCTCAGAAGGAAGGTTGGGCAATCTACTTCTGTAGTGATATCACCTCCGAAACCCAAAGAAGGGTTACAGAGTCGGGATTGACTAGGCAGCAGTGAGGTTTTTTTTTTTTTTGGTTTGCAGCATAACATCTCTTACTTTCCTTTTAGCCATTATAGGTAACAACAACCAAAGTAACCATCTACGAATCAAAAGTTTTACTTTCCATGGCTCCTTCATTTCTTCTCTTCCAAAGTCCCATGCTTCTAGAGTCTGAAGCCACTGTTGCAAATCCCACTTATGACACAAGCTATAAAATGATGCATCTGACCTCCTCTCACTTAATGAGGAAGAGAAAGAATCAGCATCAGCCCGAGGCTGATTGCTAGGAAGTAGAGGTGATTCTTCCTCTCTCCAACCCTTTTACCAGTTCTGACACCAGCTGTCCCTTCCACAGCACTCTACACTTCTCTGCTTGATTAGATATTTTATTGTAGTGGTCACATGGAACTCATAGACAATACTCACAATTAAGAGATTTATTAGGGAAGTAACAGGTTACAATTCAGGATCAGGAACAATTGAGGATACAGTTCTTTGATCAGGATAGCTTCTTGGCCATGCTCACATGTAGGCCTCTTCCTGGCCCTTGGCTTCTCTTGGCCTCTTGAGCCTTTTGGGGTTGTCCAGCCTCCACCTTACTTGGGCAACTATTACAAAGCTCTTTAGCACCACCAATAAGTGCCCAGAGGCACCCTCATACACACCAGTAAGCCTCAGCCCAATGGCATTCAGCTCTCTCATTCTGTGAGACAGCAAGCTTAGTTCCATCACCAGGTGTCTAGAGGCATCCCACTCTGCTAGCAGGCCTCCTGCTTGAAGATGCTCAGCTTTCTCACACCTTGGACTGGGAAGCCCACCCCACTGTCTTCTGCTCATCTCCTGATTCTGCTGCCTCTGCCACTGTTTCTCTACCACAGCTTCTTGCCATCTGTTACCATCTCTGGTGTTATAGCTCTCTTTGTCTCTGTCACCTAGGTCTAGGAGGTTCTCAGCCCAGGGATCCTGTGCCCAAAGGACACCTTCTACTCCTAGCTCTTCTTTCTTGGTGATAGTGAGGTCTCCCTTCTTCCCTGGGATTGGCTCTTTTAAACCTAGCAGATGGCAAAACTAATCACTCCCCTTGTTGAGGCTCCATACACCTTATTTGCATGGTCCCACCTCCAAAATCCTCTTGGTGGGCCACAAGCACCTTATTTGCATAGTCTCACCCAGTCATTTGTTGAGTGTTACAAGACCATGGCAAGAAAGGCCATATAAAAGCAATCGTCACTCTGTACCATATATCAAACTTGGAACACTTGACCACTTTACCTGGGATAACTCTGATTCTGCCCCCAACTTTGGAGTCTCCGGGTGGTATCAACAGTTAACTCACTCAGGTGCTAACCAAAAGATTGGAAGTTCAAGGCCACCCAGAGACACCTTGGAAGTAAGGCCTTGTGATCTTCTGAAAAGTCAGCTGTTAAAAACTCTGTGAATGTCCAGCTACCCCTGTCAGCCACTCAGAAAGGAATCAGTGTAGGAGATCCTGGATAGAGTGAGAGAAGAATGTGGAACAAAACTCAAAATCACAAAAAAGACCAGGCTTACTGGTCTGATAGAGACTGATAAAACCCCTGAGACTATGACCCCTAGTCACCCTTTGGGTCTGGAATTGGACTCACTCTCACTCTCACTTCCAGCCAAATAGGCATATAAGGTGCACATTTACACCAGGTAGGTACACTCCTTATAACAATCAACCATGGGAGATCAGAAGGGCAGTATTTGCACAGGGACATAGCTCAGAAGGCAGGAATGCATAGGAAAGAAGGACACAGGTTGAAAAGGTAACCATAGGGAGGAAGTGGGAAGAGAGCTGTTAATATTATGGGAATTGCAATCAACGTCATGAAACAAAATGTGTTTGAACTGCTGTATGAAAAATGAATTTGCTCTGTAAATGTCACCCAAATCATAATTAAAAAAAAACTCTATGAAGCATAGTTTGGCTCTGACACATGTGGGTTTAACATGAGTCAGAATTGACTCCAAGGCATCTGTTTTTTCCATTCTCACTGTAACAGTCCTGTTCATTGTCTTCATGCATTTCAACAAAATCTCCAAAAGAATCTAGCATTAGAGGGTCGGAAGCTCAGGTGAATGACTTCTCTCTCTAGCACAGGTTGTCATGGTATAAGGATGTGTGTGTTCTGCTTGCTTAGGCTTGTCTCTTTGGTATCTTTTTGTGCCTAGGGAGTGATCAGTAGTTTTCTTTGTGATCTCTTTAAAGGCGCCTGGGAGAGCAGCAGGAGAGATCATTGCTTGCAGTAACATTCCAGCAGCCTGGGTGTGAGGTCCTGTACAGGACTCTGCCTGCCTGGGTGCACTGTGGTTATGCTAGAGTCCCATTGTGAACTGCATGCATCCTGGCTTCCACTAGGTTATTTTCTAACATCTCTGCCACCAGCACAATGATGGCTAGCATTTCCTGCTGTGTAAAATGTGAGAGAACCATAATTACTTTTACAGGATTAAATATTGTGAAGATTAGTTTTAATTTGTATAATTCCTCCTGCTTGTCTATTTCCCTGTATTTTCTCTCTGCATGAATAATTTCTTTAATAAAGACTAGCACGAAACTAGTTCCTATGAGCCAGAGGTTAATGATGTCCCAAATGTCCAACTTTTCCAAACTGCTGTACCACTCCATCATCTCTACCATCAATTCTTCCTTATCCCCTCAGTACTCTCCCTACCATCTTTGCATAGCATAATATGCTGCAACATCTCACAGAACTCACAAAGCATTAAGAAAATAGTTAACAGAGTTGTGGAGGCTAGCAAGTTCCAAATCTGCAGATCAGGCATCTCTCTGGAGGCCTCTGCCAACTCACATGGTTGTATGGGCTGATGAACCCAAATCCACAGGTCAGATGACGGGCCTGTGGGTGAAGTCCCAAGAACCAGAAATCAGATGATGATGAGCTAGGTGCAAGACCCAAAACAAGAAAGTGAGCTTTGCCAGAGCATTCATATATATTGGTTGCAGATCACACCCTCAAGCAAACTCTCCTTACTTGAGCAAGGCAGTGCAAGGGTGTGAAGGATAGTAACTGGGGTAAGGGTGGTAACTAAGTCACCCTCTCTAGTAAAGCAGTGACTCAAGGTGCATCCCACCCTAATTCTGCCTCATTAACATAATGGACAACTCACTCCAAAATGGGACTGTAACCACAGGTATAGAATGGAGGTCTGTGGCTAGAAGAACCATATGAAGTAATTCATTGCACTGCAGTCCCTGGCCTGAAAATGGAATAAGAATTTCATGGAGACTTTAGTACACATCTGGCTCTTCTAAAATCCATTCTTTCATTGTTTTTGAGTTATCCTCTCATTGTCCCATTTATTAAAGAACTGCAAAGTTAATTAATTTGCACTCAAATAAATTATAATCTACATCATTTAGGAGTTGTCCCTTCATCAGCAATTCTTTTCTGGAAAGTGCTGCTTAGAATGAAAGACTGCTGCCTGTATATTTATGAAAGGGAAAAAAAAAAAAAAAAAAAGCCTTGGCTTCATCTGTGCTTTTTACCTGGAATGCCCTTCTCCAGCTGTCAAAATGCTATTCAGAACCCCTTAAGCACCCATTCAGACAGCTCCCTTACAAAGTCTTCACCAGCAAGATTCATGGACTTTCCTTCCCTTGTGCCCTTTAACTCTTAGACTGTATCTTTGTTATAGCTCTTACTACCTTGTCTTTTAGAAGTCCCTGGGTGGCTCAAATAGTTAAGTGTTTGGTTATTAACCAAAAAGTTGGTGGTTTGAACCCAGCCAGAGGCTCCTCAGATCTACTTCTGAAGAGTCACAGTCATGAAATCCCTGAAGAGCACAGTTCTACTCTGCAACACATGGGGACATCATGAGTCAGAATCGATTCCATGGCAGCCCGCCCCCCGCACACACACTTTGCTTTTGATTAGTTGTGACTGTCACTGACTCTTCCCTGGGAGTGTAATCTCTTCCAGGACAAGGATAGTACAGTACCTAGGACATTATCTCTTCCGTGGAATGTCTTCCAGTGCTAGTTAGAGTAATGGCTGGAATCACAGGAAGGTAGGGTTTGTATTGTCAGTTCTTTCTTTTCAGGTTCAAGATTTTGGGGTCTTCATTTCCTTTTGTTCTGGGAGAGGAGTCTCCAGGTAGCTGTTGTAGCCCCACCTTCTTGCCAAGGTCTTTCTCCAGGGCTGAGTATGAATGTGTAACCCAGCTCAAGTGAGGTAAAAAGGGTGAGAAGGACCCAGGTAACTGAGATCCCCACCAAAGCCCACCATTCGATCCCTCAAAAGTGCCTGGTCTTTTGGAGGGGAAAAACAAAAAAGGCTGTGGGTCCAGGTTTGCTGGTCGATAGAGCCTGGTGGAACCACTGAGACTATGGCCCCTAGCTGCCCTTCAGGTCTGGAATTGAACCCATACCTGTGATTTCCAGCCAAACAAAATACTGGCATATGAGTTAAACATTTACCTCAAGTAGATACACTCCTTAGAACTATCATGGGAGAAAGAAGGGCTGCTTATGTACAGGGAAGACAGCTCAGGAGGCAGGAGTATATGGAGGGATGGACACTGGGAAGAGGTAACTATGGGGAGGAAGTGAGAGGGGAGCTGTTGCATTGTGGTAAACTGTGGTCAATGACATGAGACAAAGTATATATGAACTGCTGTATGGAAAGTGAATTTGCTTTGTAAATCTTCACCCAAATCACAAAAAAAAAAAAAAAAAAAAAAAAAAGTGCCTGGTCTTCCTTAGGGAAAACAAAGGCTGTTTTCTTAAGAGAAACCAGACTGGATCCCTCCATGAAGGATGTCAGGAGTGCACACAGAAGAGGGATGCTTGTCTTTCTTTCCTTGTCATCCATTGGGGAGGAGGAGTGGGTACAAGTCAACCTGTGTCTTCTTGGCAGCAATATTATCTGTGTAATACACACAATTCTCAATATGTACATTGACTGCCATCTTGTTCTGATATATTTTTATAATTTTATAGTTGAGAAAAGGTAGTTGTGTTGTCATTATTGAAGAATGCTCATATTGACAATTAAAAGAATGGAGAATTTGAAGAAGATATTCTATCTGTAGTTTCACTGACTGCCTGTCTATTGGCTTCATCTCTTCTAGTCTATGAGATTTGTGGTTGGCCATCTTATATTTTTCCCTTTCCCTTTGTCATGGAAGACCCTCAAGAAGATGGACTGACTCAGTGGTTATGTCAGTGGGCTCAGGCATAGCAATGATTGTAAGGAGGGCAGAGGACCAAGCAGTGTTTTGTTCTGCATACATAGGATCACTATGAGCCAGAACTGACTCAATGGCATCTAACAACAACAACAACAGTGTTGGTTATTTTTTTTTAAAAAGCTTTTATTATGAAAAACAAATTATATAAAAAATAAATAAAATATTAAAGTAAACCCCATAACCTCATCCTCTACCTTCAACAGTTATCAACATTCCACCATTCTTGTAGCATATGTACCTACACCCACCCCCCACATTTCTACATTTCTATTATAATTATGGCAGATAGCTCTTTGGAGGGCCAGAACTGGTAGGAAGGGCCGGGAGATGGCGGCAGATGGCCTTTTGGAGGGCTGGACTGGTAGGGAAGGCCAGGCAGTGGGAGTGAAGCAGTTTAGAATAGCTAAAGGAGATGAACTTGTCTGTCATTTGTTGTCCTGTGGTGGCTTGTATGTTGCTGTGAGGCAGAGGCTGTGCCACCATTGTTTCAAGTGCCAACAGGGTTACCCATGGTGGACAGGTTTCAGCAGAGCTTCCAGCCTAAGACAGACTTGGAAGAAAGAAGAGGCCATCCACTTCTCAAAGAATTGGCCAGTGAAAACCTTATGAATAGTGGTGAAACACTCTCTGATATATTACTGAAAAATAGCACTGAAACATTGTCTAATACAGTGCCAGAGGATGAACCTCTCGGGTTGGAAGCCACTCAGAATGTGGCTAGGAAAGAGCTGCCTCCTCAGAATGGAGCCGACCTTGATGATGTGGATGGAATAAAACTTTAAGGACCTCCTTTTGCTGATGTGGCACAACTCAAGATAAGAAGAAACAGCTTCAAATATCCATGAATAATCAGAACATTGCATGTATGAAATATGAATTTAGGAAAATTGGAAGTTGTCAAAAATGAAATGGAACACATAGAGTCAATATACTAGGCATTAGCGAGCTGAAATGGACTGGTTTTGGCCATTTTGAATCAGAAAACCATATGATCTACTATGCCAGGAATGGCAAATTGAAGAGGAATGGTGTGGCATTCATCATCACAAAGAATGGTTCAAGATCTATCCTGAAGTACAGTGCTGTCAGTGGTAGGATAATATCGATACGCCTACGAGGAAGACCAGTTAATATTACTCTAACCAAATTTATGCACCAACCAGATGAGGAAATTGAAGATTTTTACCAACTTCTGGAGTCTGAAATTGACTGAGCATGCAATCAAGATGTGTTAATTGTCATTGATGATTGGAATGCAAAGTTGGAAACAAAGAATCACCAATAATTGGAAAATACGGTTTTGGTGATAGAAATGATGCTGGCCATCGTATGATAGAATTTTGCAAGACCAATGACTTATTCGTTGCAAATACCTTTTTTCAACAACACAAATGGTGGCTATACCTGTGGACTTTGCCAGATGGAGTACACAGGAATCAGATTGACTACATCTGTGGTAAGAGACGATGGAGACGCTCAATATCCTCAGCCAAAACAAGGCCACGAGCTGACTGTGGAACAGACCATCAACTGCTCATATGCAAGTTAAAGTTGAAACTGACAACAATTAAAACAAGTCCACGAGAGCCAAAATATGACCTTGATTTTATCCCTTCTGAATGTAGAGACCATCTAAAGAATATATTTGATTCATTGAACACCAGTGACTGAAAACCAGAAGAATTGTGGGATGACATCAAGAACATCATCCATGAAGAAAGCAGATCATTAAAAAGACAGGAAAGGAAGAAAAGACCAAAGTGGATATCAGAGGAGACTCTGAAACTTGCCCTAGAACGGACAGTAGCTAAAGCAAATAGGAGAATCAAAAGGATAAAAGAGCTGAACAGAAGATTTCAAGGAGCAGTTTGAGAAGACAAAGTCAATTACTATAATGAAATGTGCCAAGAGTTGGAGTTAGAAAGCCAAAAGGGAAGAACACACACAGCATTTCTCAAGCTGAAAGAACTGAGGAAAAAATTTAAGCCTCGAGTTGCACTATTGAAAGATTCCATGGGCAATATGTTGAATGATGCAGGAAACATCAGAAGAAGATGGATGGAATACACAGTCACTATACCGAAAAAAATTGGTAGATGATCATCCATTTCAGGAGGTGGCATATGATCAAGAACCAATAGTACTGAAGGAAGAAGTCAAATCTGAACTGAAGAAATTGGAGAAAAACAAGGCTCCAGGAATTGATGGAATACCCACTGAGATGTTTCAACAAATGGATGCCTCGCTTGAGGCACTTACTCGGCTATGCCAAGAGATTTGGAAGAAAGCTGCTTGGCCAAGTGACTGGAAGAGATCCATATTGGTACCCATTCCAAAGAAAGGTGATCCCAAAGAATGTGGAAATTATTGAACAGTATCATTGATATCACATGCAAGTAAAATCTTACTGAAGATAATATAAAAATGGTTCTAGCAGTATATTGACAGAGAGCTTCCAGAAATGCAAGCTGGGTTCAGAAGGGGATGTGGAGCAACGGATATCATAGCTGATGTTAGATGGATCTTGGCTCACAGCAAACACCAGAAAGATGTTTATTTGTATTTTATTGACTAGGCAAAAGCATTCAGTTGTGTGGATCATAACAAATTGTGGATAACATTGAGAAGAATGGGAATTCCAGAACACTTGATTGTACTCATGAGGAACCTGTACATAGACCAGGAGGCTGTTGTTCGAACACAACAAGGAGATACTGCATGGTTTAAAATCAGGAAGGGAGTGTGTCAGGATTGTATCCTTACTCAACTTCTAGGTTGAGGAAATAATCCGAGAAGCTGGACTATATGAAGAAGAATGTGGTATCAGGATTAGAGGAAGGCTTATTAACAACCTGCAATACGCAGATGATGCAACTTTGCATGCTGAAAGTGAGGATGACTTAGAGCTCTTACTGATGAAAATTAGAGACTACAGTTTATAGTATGGATTACACCTCAACATAAATAAAACAAAAGTCCTCACAACTGGACCAATAAGCAGCATTATGATAGATGGAGAAAAATTTGAAGTTGTCAAAGACTTCATATTACTTGGTTTCACAATCAATGCCAATGAAGCAGCAGTCAAGACATCAAAAAATGTATTGCATTGGGCAAATACGCTTCAAAAGACTTCTTTCAAGCACTGAAGAGCAAAGATATTTCCTTGAAGACTAGGATGTGCCTAACCCAAGCCATGGTATTTTCAATCTTGTCTTACGCATGTGAGAACTGGACAATGAATAAGGAAAATCAAAGAGTTGATGCTTTTGAGTTGTGGTGTTGGAGAATAATGCTAAGAGTACCACAGACTTCTAAAAGGACTGACAAATCTGTCCTGGAAGAAGTGCAGCCGGAATGCTCTTTGGAAGTGAGAATGACCAGACTTCATCTCACCTACTTTGATCATGTTGTCAGAAGGGACCATTCTCTGGAGAAGGATGTCATTCTTGGTAAAGTGGAGGGTCAGCGGATGAGGGGAAGGCCCTCAATGAGATGGATAGACACAGTGGCTGCAGAGATAGGCTCAGGTATAGCAAGGATAGTGAGGCTGGCACAGGACCAGGCAGTGTTTCGTTCTGTTGTACATAAGGTCGCTACAGTCAGAGACGACTTGACGGCACATAACAAAACACAGCAGTTATACTTATTACTTTTGTGCAGGTCATTTTACTATTTTTTAAAGAAAAAATGCATGCATTGTAATGCACAAATCTTAGCTGTCCAATATCCCAGCAATCTTTTTTGCTGTAAGTTTCAGCCCTTCAGCACTCTGGCATGGTGATAAGCAAGCTAGAGAGTCAAGTCAACATCATTGTTGTAAAGGTAAGTAAATAAGGTGGGAACTCCAGGAGTCTGTTGCATGTATCTTGAATTAGTGGGGTGCAGTTACAAAAGCTAGTATATGTAGCTTCTAGACCACCATTGTGACACAGTGTTGATACAGCTGTGTGGCCTGGATAGTCATGTTATGGCTTTAGACCTCATTTCCTCCATTTATAACCTAGAGGTTTGTACTGAATGCTAGTTCTGGTTTAGCCATTGTTCATTGACTGTCTGCTTTGTCCTAAACACATTTCACACATTACATAATTTTTTTTAATCATTACCATAATGTGTGAGACAGTGTCTGCTATTACCTCCATTTTACAGATGTGGAAACTAAGGATCAAGAAAGAAGACTTGCCCAGGGTCACACAGACTAAAAGGAAAGCCAAGGACAAAACCCAGGCAGCCTAACAAAAATCAGACAGTATTCTGCATATAAGTAGTTTTCCAAAGTGGTGGCAGTAAGCATTCTGGAAGATGCTCAAGTCTGTTCACTGGAGTACAGAAAGAAAATGTCAGAAATTATATTTCTACTTATTATTTATCACTTTTAATGTCTGTTCCTTTTTTTAAATTTTATGTAGAGGCATATACATTATTTAAAAACAAATATATATGTATATACACACTCACACAGGCACACACACACACACACCAGGAATGCATACTTTCATTTTTATGAAAACATGCATGATGTGGTAGTTAAAGTTGAGTGTCATCTTGGCTGAGTGGTAGTGTTGAGTGGCTTGGCAGGTGGATGTAGTTATTCCCCATGATGAGATTGTAATCACCTCCATGGCGAAGTCATGTTGAAGGGGAGTCACCTTTGGGGTGTGGCCTGCTTCCAGTATATGAGGAGAAGTTTTGAGACAGGTCTCTAGCACATTTGGATCCTGTATTTGGCCCAGTCTTCATCTCCAGTTCCAGGACTTCAACCAGTGGCCTGCCATGTTGCCTACTGAGGTTGAGATTGTGCCATTTTACCTGTTGATCTTGGGTTCAGCAGCCTGCAGCTGCCTAAGTTAGAAGAAGGCTTTCAGCTCCAAAAACCCAACCAAACCAAACCAAACTCACTGCCATCAATTGGATCCGACTCACAGCGACCCTTCCTTGGATTTCTAATGCAGTATAATTATGGAAGAAGATTGCCAAGTCTTCCTTCTGAGGAGTGGCTGGTGGGTATGAACTGCTAACTTTAGGGCTAGCAGTCAAATACCTTTGGCACTATGCCACCAGAGCTCCCCTTTTCAGCTCCAGTAGGCCTGAAATAAGAGGCACAGCTGAAGTTCAAGGCGGAGGAACCTTTACCAAGCCCCTAGAGTCAGCATTCTGAATTTAGACTTCTAGCTTGCTGAACTGAAACAGCAATGCATGTCCTGTTTGTTAAAGCCATGCACTTGTGGTATTTCTGTTATAGCAGCACTAGAGATCCAAGACACATTATTTAAAGTTTAGATACTAGTGCTATAGGTTAATGTTGTTACTTAATGCATTTTTTATTTCTTAGATTTATAGCATCTGAATGTAATGTGAAATTAAGATTTTTAGAAATTTCAGTCCTTCAACAAATATTTGAGTGCCTGATGCATGTCAGATGTTGGGTTAGATACTAGGTACAATATCTTTCATTGTTAACAGATCTTCTCTAGTACTAAAATATATTCTACAATTTGCATTTTAAAAGCTGACTTTGAACACCCTTGGAAAGACTATTCCCCATGGAATTCTGTACTTTTTGTCTACCAGTGTTCTGAAGTTGTAAAATGTCTCTTGAACCTGTGGAAGTCAATTGAAAGAAAGAAAGAAATGATTCTTTTCTCGTGAGATGGCCACCTGATTCCTTTCAGTGCTTCGATGGGGGTGATTCTGACTACTTTGCCATTTGTATTGTTGAGGATTTTGATAAGATGAAGATGGCTAAGTGCGGTGTAGTAAATTACTTAGTGTGGCTTTTCTAGCCAAAAGTCTTTGTAAACTCTGTGGTAGAATTTGCTGTGAGTAACTGAGGAGCTCCTGATTGTAAAAGTTATCCACCTGTGGTATTTCTGTTGGGCATAACACAAAGCAATGTTCTGAGAGGGTCCTGCTCTCTCTCAGGTGCTTAGAATTCTGGTGTTATGATTGGTTAGTTTAGCCACTCTGCCAGGCTCAAAAGGAGGCCTCCTAGAGGCAGAACTCTCTCTGACTGCTGGTTGAGGAAGACATGCTGCTGAAAGATCATGAAAGAGACACGTGCTGCTGGGAAAGAGACGCAAGAGACATGCATTGCTGAGTGAGACACTGAAGGACATGCACTGTTGGGAGAGAGGCTGTGAGAGACTGTTAGGAGAGAGACCATGGCCTGGGAGAGAGACCGTGGCCTGGGAGAGAGACCAAGCATTTTTCCTCAACTTGAATCGTAGCCTGGTGCTTCCCTAATAAACCCCGTAATCTGTGAGTTCTGTGTGGCCACTGCAGTGAATTATCGAACCCAGGAGAGAGGTGGTGGGTGCTTTGAGAGGAATGGTTGGTGAAAGGGCTAGAGGGAGGCAGCATGTCTGGCCTTGCAGGAATAGGCCTTGGGTTACTGATAGTGACTCTGTCTTCCTCTTGTGGCGTTAGAGGAGATCAGGAGATGTGGCTTCCTTGCCCTTTCTGCACTAAGGATTAGTGAACAGAATCCTTTGTAAGCTTTGGGTAGGCAACCTGGTGTAGAGGCTAAGAGCAAGGACAGTAGAGCCAGGCTGTCTGGGTTTGAATCCTGCTTCCTCTGTTTAATCACCTTGCGCCTCACTTTCCTCTTCTATATTGTAGAGACATCATAGTGGTCTGTGTTAGGGTTTCTATGAAGACTCAATGGATGATCAAATTAAAAAAAAAAACTGAAAATGGGGAAGAAAGGGGTAAGTTTATAGAAATCTGTATTTGAAGAATGAAAAGCCATATGTAGAGCCATTGAATCAATTCCAACTCATAGTGGCCCTTTGGATTGGGCAAATCTACTGCAGATGATCTATTTAAAGTGTTAAAAAGCAAAGATGTCACCTTGAGGACTAGGGTGCACCTGGCCCAAGCCATGGTATTTTCAACTACCCCATATGCCTGTAAAAGCTGAATAAGGAAGACTGGAAAAGAATTGATACCTTGGAATTACGGTGTTGGCGAATAATACTGAATATACCTTGGAGTGCCAGAAGAATGAATAAATCTGTCTTGCAAGAAGTACAGCACCTTAGAATTGAGGATGATGAGACATCATCTCACATACTTTGGATGTGTTATTAGGAGGGACCAGTTCCTGGAGAAGGACATCATGCTTGGCAAAATAGAGGGCCAACGAAAAAGAGGAAGACAAACAAGATAGATTGACACAGTGACTGCGACAATGGGCTCAAACAGTGATGATTGTGAAAATGGAACTGGACTGGGCAGTGTTTCATTCTTTTGTACATAGGTTCACTATGAGTTGGAATTGACTTGAGGTTACCTAACAGAACAGAGTAAAACTGCCCCATAGGGTGTCCAAGGCTGTCATCTAGGGAAGCAGACTGCCATGATTCTGCCATGGAGCGGCTGGTGGATTTGAACCAATGACCTTTCTGTCAGCAGCTGACTGCTTCACCACTGTGCCACCAGTGCTCCATATATAAAGAAAAACATTTGAAAATGGCAACCCCCACTATTTCTCAAGTGTTTTGTAATCTTCAAAGCACTTTTACATATACTCTTTGTTCCTGAGAACATACTGTGGGAAAGGTAGGACAGATACTCTATTTCTCCTTGTTAAATTAGTAACTTTCCGTTTAGGGAGAGTAAATGGTTTACCTCAGCTCATGTAACTGTTAAGTAGTGAGTGAAAGGCTTGAATGTTTGTTTATTTGCTTGCTTTAAAATTTTTCTAGCGTATTGGCTGCCTCTCTCAATTTGTTGCCATTAGTGGTCATTTTTGTGTTCAAATAGTCCAGCAATGTAGTTTTTCCACAATTTTTCTTTTGTGTTATGAACCCAGTTTCTCTATTATTTTTTCTTTAACTTTTTATTGTGACTGGTGAAATTTTACAAAGCAGATTCGTTTTACATTCAACAGTTCATACATATTTTGTTTCATGACACTCATACAGTCCCCACAGTGTAACAGCTCTCTTCCTGCTTCCTTCCTGTGGTGATCCTTTCTCTGTGTCTTTCTTGTCTATGCATTTCTTCTCCCTGAGCAAATGCTGCCTTTCTGATATCCGATGGTTGATTGTTCTAAGGAGTGCATGCCCCTGGTATAGTTGTTCCACTCATAGTCCTATTTATTGTTTGGCTGAGAGTTAAGCCAAAGGAATGAGTTCCATTCCAGGTCCAAAGGGTGACTAGGAGCCATAGTCTCAGAGGTTTCACCAGTCTCTATCCAACCAGTAATCTTGATCTTTTTTATGTTTTTGAATTTTATTCCTCATTTTTCTCTCCTGTTCTATCTAAGATCTCCAATTTTGATTCCTTTCCAAGTGGTTGTCATTGGTAGCTGTTCTCATTACCTAGTGCTGCTCTGACAAGATTATACTACAAATGGGATGGCTTTAACAAATAGGAATTTATTCTTTTACAGTTTTGAGGCTTTAAGTCTGAGTTCAAAGTGCCAGGCTTTAGGGGCTGGGTGAAAGCCCCTCAACCTTGGGCTTCAGCTCTGCCTCCTGCTTCCAGCTCACTGAAGCTGGAGGCTTTTCTTCACTCAGACAGCTGCTGGCTGCTGAGGTTGACAAACCCAAGGTCGACAAGTAAAAAAGGCACAGTCCCAATGTTACCAAACAACATGGTAGGCCACTAATTCAACTCCATTGAAAGTCCCAAGATTGGCAGAGCATGGCAGGCTGCTGCACAATGACTCAACTACATGCAGGGTTCAAGCATGCCATAAAACTAGAGACCATTCCCAAAGCTGCTGCTTATATACAGGAAGCAGACTACATCCCTAAAGGAGCTACTCAGCTGCTTGTGGTAGGTCCCACCGTGGAGTTGATTGCCAGTCTCATCATGGGAATACTACCACCAGCTGCCCAGCCACTTAACCAGGCCCAGCCAAGTTGACACACAACCTTAACTACCATAGTAGCTGACCATTATCAAGTTCTTCTGGTCTCAGGGTCATATATGCTGAGGTTCTCATGGTCCATTAGTCCTCTGAATTAATTATTTTCATCCATCTTCTATTTTCTTCACTCTTCTTTTCTCCAGACACTGAGAGACCAGTAGTTGCATCTTAGATGGCTGCTTGCAAGCTTTTAAGACGAAAGTCACTATGCACCAAAGTAGGATGTCTTGTGCCAATTGACTTAATGCCTCTTGCAACCATGGTCCCAAGCCCACAGGCCCAACAACTCACTCTGTTAAGCTGCTTAGTTGTGGCTAAGAAGGTATCATAAATTTGTCCCCTGTTAACTCTATAATGCATATGGATATTTTTATGGTACAGACAGATAGGTATATAAGGGTATCATCTGCCAGACCTTTGTATGGTCATGGATATATTCCTGTTTGCCTACACATACCTGATCATCTTACCTGTCTACCTATGTATTCACCCATAGATTAGTGTTTGCTATTACTGATGAGGCAGTATTGTGTATGTAATAGTATTTACCTTTATTTTCTGTACCTCTTGTGCACTTCTCTGTGTCTTCCTTTTCCTTAGTGATACTGTGCAGGTCACGTGTTTTACTATATTGTCTTTCCCTTCACCCAAATTAACACATGTCTCTTAACTAGTGAGCAGTTTTCCTTCCCATATTATTAAGTCAACAGACATACATTTACTCTGTTAAATTGCAATAAAAGTTTCCAAATCCTTACTTAGAATGTCTGTACTTACCTCATTGAGAATAGCTAACTGTTTAGGACCAGCATTGTCTACAGTCCACACTTGGGGTAGCACTGATCTGATTCAGTTCTACAGCATCACTTGTAGATGTAATAACTCCTTTTCTAGATTCAAGTCCAGACCTTTCTTCTGAGCTTTTTTGTTCATCCAGTCACAGATATTGTTGAGCACTTATTAGTGGTCAGGCACCATTCTGGACTACAAGATGCTAGATAACCTGATGGCTTCCATTTGGATACTTCTACTTCAGGATTCAAACTTTCTTCAACACAGCATATCAAAGCATGAACTTACTGTCTTCCTTTTAGCCTATTTATCTTCCTCTGTCTTCCAAGTTCGGTTTTGAGCACCTGTACCCAGCTGTTGCCAAAGCCATATCTTTTACTTCTCCAACTTCCTCATCCCATCACATTTTCCTTTCCAAACAGTCATGTCTGTTTACATGCATCTCTAGTTCAACCAGGAGCCCTGGTGGTACAGTGATTAAAGCACTTGACGGCTAACCAAATGATTGGGAGTTCAAATCCATCAGACAGCTTGAACCCTTCAGCTGCTCCACAGGAGAGAGATGTGGCAATCTGCTTCTGTAAAGATTGCACCTTGGAAACTCTATAGGGCAGTTCTACTCTGTTATATATGGTTGACAAATGATTGAAATTCACCTGATGGCATGTTTTTTTTTTTTTTTTTTTCTGGTTCTGGTGAACTGTATTAGCTCAGGCACCACCATCTCACCATCTGTCCTTGAGACAACTGCAACAGTTTACCAAATATAGTTTTTATTCTCATACCTGTATATTGTCATTCCTAAGACTAGTTTTGAAGAACCACATGACCTATTTTAAATAATCAGGGCCAAGATTATATTCCCAAGCACTTGAATAAGGACCAGTTTTTCCTACTGAATTGTAGGAGTTTTCTTTTTAGATGGGAAGTCGAAATCTTTAGAAATCAATCTAAGATGTTGATGATGGAGTCTCTCCAACATGCCTGGTCTTGAGAGACAACTACAGGAAGGGGGATCTTGTCTTCCAAGAGCTTGAATTATCATTGCTAGTGGCTTCCTGGAGTTAAGTACACTCCAGGCATGTTATCATAACCCAGGTACTCAAGAAGCTGGTACTTGGCAGTTCTCAGTAAGAGTTTACTGACTGATCCCACACTAGGCTCCTGGCAGGTTTCTGTCTCTTTGACCACAAAGACAGCAAGTAAGAAAAGTCTCATGAACTTGCTGGAAACCACTCTGCTTCTTGAGCTCTTACCAGACTCTAGGTACCTCACAATTTCTAAAGAGTGAGTGGGTCCCTGGAACCCTAAAATGAGAGGTCTCTGGTAGTCAAGGAGCTAGAACTGTATCTAGGTCTTCTGATGCTTTCTTGGTAGAATGGATCCCTGGTTGTCATGGTTTGAATTGTGTCCCCTAAAAATATGTGCCAACTTGTCTGGACCATGATTCTCAGAGGTTTGGCAGTTATGTAATAAAGTAATCATACCCCATGATGTGATCTGATGTAATCAGCCAATCAGTTGCAAGGGTGAGATGCAATACTTTTACTCAAATTACACCCCTGATCTAAGAAGAGTTGCCCTGGGGTGTGACCTGTATAGCACTTTTTATCTTAGAAGAGATAAAAAGAGAGAGAAGGAGGGACCTGCTTTGTTTTTTGTTTAGCTATAATGCTAGTTTCAATGATGTAATTAAGTACATCAAACCCTTTACCCTACTACCAAGAAAGAAAAGCTGGGAGCTAAGCATGTCCTCTGAACCCTGGGCTGAGAACCTGCTATACCCAGGGGAAGATTGATGCCAAGACACATGGAGATCTCTAAGAAATGCTGGGACCACAGATGTTGAAAGGAGACATGACCTTCCCCCAGAGCTGACAGAGAAAGAAAGCTTTCCCCCAGAGCTGATGCCCTGAATTCAGACTTCTAGCCTCCTAGGCTGAGAGAGAATACATTTATGTTTGTTAAAGCCACCCACTTCTGGTATTTCTATAGTAGCAGCACTAGATAACTGAGACACTGGTATAACACTCCATTAAAAAGGAAAATTATTTAAAACTACCCCCTCTCTTCCCATCTCAAAAAAGTTAAGTCTTCTTAAATTACAGCTAGAGATGTTCAGGGGCATGATTATTTTGCTAGTTAACTGTGATGTCTCCTATAAAGTTCATCATATTTATTAATGGATTTTCAGGTTTTAGCCCTTCTACTCCTAGAGAAACCATTACAGTGCAAAGTCAGATGATCGTTGGAAAGGGTTAGAGTAATCTAAAAACTAAACCACACTCACTGCTGTCAAGTCAGATCTGACTCATGGCAACCCCTCCTTGGGTTTCTGAAGCACTATAATGGCTAAGGCTCTTGACTGCTAACCAGAAGGCTGGTGGTTCAAACCCACCAGCCACTCCTCAGAAGGAAGATGGGGCAATCTACTTCCATAGTGATACTGCCTCAGAAACCCAAGGAGGGGTCGCTATGAGTCGGGTCCGACACAACAGCATATAACAACAACAACAAATCACTGAGGAAGTAGATTGCCCAGCCTTCCTTCTGAGAAGTGGCTGGTGGGTTTGAACCACCAGCCTTCTGTTAGCAGCTGAATGCCTTAGGCACTATACCACCAGAACTCCTTAGTAGACCTCAAACGGCAGTCCACGGTAGAGGATGACATTTTCATTTCATTCACAGCAAAATAAGAAAAATAAGAGCAACGGAGTTTTTCATGAAGCCAAATGTTGTATGTGTGTAGGGACATTTGGCTAATGTGTCAAATCTAGAAGTCTATGATAAACTAATTTCATCTAATATACTTCATTGAAGACTTTCTTTATTCCTTAAAAAAATTTCTTAGATCAAGTACAAAATTTGCTTGACTATAATTTTAGGTTCTTGATACATTTGCATGCGCTACTATTTATTTGTGCATTTAGCTGTTTTGTTTTAGTAATGTAAATAAGTACATCAAGCCCTTTACTCTAGATGAAAGCTAAGGAAATGATAATTTACCTATAACCATATAATCCCATCCCACCTCCTCCCCGCCCTCTGCACTGACAGGTAGCCAGCATCCTAAATCCCACATTTATGTATGCCAATAAAACCCACCACCACCAAGTCAATTCTGACTTATAGTGACCCTATAGGACAAACTAGAATTGCTCCATAGAATTTCTAAGGCTATAAAATCTTTACAGAAGAAGACTGCCACATCTTTCTCCTACAGAGAGGCTGGTAGGTTCCCACTGCCCTCCTTTTGGTTAGCAGCCAAGTACTTTAACCACTGCATCACCAGGACTCCTTTCTTGACCAGTACTTCTATGTTACTGATAGCCATTCAATTTCATTGAAAGTTGTATGAATAACTGAACTAGTATCTGAATAGCAGCTGTTGGGTATTTCTAAAGAGAGCAGTTTTTCTTCTTTTTAGCTGAATTCTGTCTTTAAATTTTCTTTCATTGGTCTTGACTCTTGCTTCTCATTCCATTTAACATCCTGTCAGATAATTGCATATGTCTGCCATGCAGGCTCCATGTGGCAAAGGTAGTGCTAAAGGGCAAGGAGGTGGCATCTTCTGACCTCCTCTAACTACACAAGAGGAAGGCAGAATCACCATCAGCAGCCCAAGGCCTGTTCCCATGAGGCTAGACCTGCTGCCACCCTCCAGCCCTCTTACCAACCTTGACACCAACTGTCTCTACCATGGCACCTACCACCTCTCTGCTGGATTCAATAATTTGATGCCACACAGAACTCACACATTATGGAGTTTATTAGGGAAGCAACAGACTGAAATTCAAATTCAGGAACACACTCAGGATACAGTTCTTCAGTCAAGACAGTCTCCCCTCTGCTGTGCCCTTAGACATGCCTCTCTGGCACTGGCCTCTTGGACTGACCTCTGCTTCTGTGGGGCAGGTAAGACTGCTGCTCTCTCTCGTTCCTCTTGGTTCCACTGCCGCCGTCTCTCAGCCGGGCATCTCTTTCAGCTGAACATCTCTCTCTCTCAGCCACACATCTCTCTCTCAGCCACACATCTCTCTCTCTCTCTCTCTCTCTCTCTCTCTCAGCCACATGTCTCTCTCAGCCGGCAGTGAGAGATTTTTTTTTGTACCTCTAAGAGGGCTCATTTTCAGTCTGGCAGCGTGACAAAACTAACCAAGCCCCACATCAAAATTCTACACACCTGAGAGAGAGTGAACTTGCCAGAAAATTATTTTGTGCTGCTTCAGGTAGATAACTTTAACATGCAGCTACTCAGTTGCTAATGGACAAGTGGGAGTTACAAAGACTATGGCTAGAAAAGCCATACCATGTAATTGACTACATCACAGGTAGCATCTCATATCTCTTTTAATTCTCCACAGCATTTAACATGAGGTAGATTTCCAGTAAATATAAATTAAATTCTTCTCCTTAGTTGTCCTTGTATGTGCTAAATATCTTTTGACCATTCTTTGTATGAGATATTTCTGGATCCTTCTGGTTCTCCTCTTTGGTTGCATGTTGGTTGAACAAAGTTTCTGAGACCTGCCTCCCAGTTGTTGTTGAGTCAATTCTGTATGTGTCAGAGTAGAACTGTGCTCCATAGGGTTTTATGGCTATGACTTTTCAGAAGCAGATTGCTAAGCATTTCTTCTGAGGTACTTCTGGTGGGTTTGAACTGCCACCCTTTCAGTTAATAGCCAAGTGCTTGACCATTTGCACTATCCAGGGACTCCTGAGACATGCCTAGAGTTAATAATACTTCAGATATGGCTTGACCAGGGATGGGAGTATGCAATGAAACTTCCTGCCGTTGATTCAGGTAGCCTATAAATGAATAGGAAGCCCGTCACTTTCATACATACTCATTCCTGAAAGCATTGGTGCAGAATGATAGACTTATGGGTCATAAAGAATTTCATTCATGGAGAGCTTATTTAAAAAATTAATTCTGTCGTTATATCTTGACTTTTGTTGTTGTTGTTGTTATGTGCCGTTGAGTCAGACCCGACTCCTAGCGACCCCTCCTTGGGTTTCCAAGGCAGTATCACTACGGAAGTAGATTGCCCCATCTTTCTTCCGAGATCTTGACTCGGATGGCCCTTAAAACTATACACTTATTTTTAGTGTTTCGTACAAGTTCTGTAAATGGTTTTTCCTGTTACAATTGAACACACATAGCCAGAGGCCAGTGGGCATTCATTGGAAGCCAAATCAATCAAAGCTTTGAACACCTAATAATTTTCATCTTTGTCTCACCCATATTAAAGTTATAAGACTTGTGCTTCTTATCATTAATATTAGTACTTGGATTCCGCCCCCCCCCCCAATTTTATAAAATTAGAGCAAAATGCATTTAAATAGTGATTTTAACAATCCTTATTTGGTGAGTGAACCCTTTTTCTTTGGATTACAGTTGGAGGAGCCTCCCTTTTCCCCTTGCCAGGGTCTCTGAAGAGCCTAAGAAGCCAGCGGCAGAGTTCTAAAACTTTTGCAATAAAATATTCAAGTGACTTTACCAGTAGGGCTGAATAAGACTGCTGCTGCTGGCCTAACTGAACTCTATTAGTTTGTAGTAGCCACAGCTTAAGATCCAGATGTACACCTGGGTTGTCAGGGACATGGGTTGTTGTTGTTGTTGTTGTTATTTGCCATCAAGTCGGCCCCGACTCATAGCGACCTCTCCTTGGGTTTCCGAGGCAGTATCACTACGAAGTAGGAATGCCCAACCTTCCTTCCGAGGAGTGGCAGGTGGGTTTGAACCGCCAGCTGTCTGGTTAGCAGTCAAGTGCCTTAGGCACTATGCTACCAGAGCTCCTAGGGACATGGGTTAGGAGTTTGTATAACATAGGAAAGTATGGTTGTACTAGAGTTGAAGATTGCCTATGTATACTTCCTTGACAGCCCCATAAGACTTGCCTCATGTAAGACTTTTGATCAATTAAAAGACCTTCCCCTCCCCTCAGGTTTTCTTTCTTTTTGTTTCCCATATGAACTGTTGTCAAATTATATCTCTGGCTTGTAGTTTAGGTTTTTAACCTTGAAATTTTTTTTTTTTTACATTTGTCTATATTAAATTTCTTCTCACAGTTGTAAGCACGGTATTTTACCCTTTAGTATCTCCTTGCCATTGACCTTATTAATATTCAGTCTTGATTTTCAAATCAAATTCTCAATATAATTACTGCAAATTAGCATCTGGCAGTTTGAAGGGCTACAGTATCACTGTAATCCTGTGGCGTCATTTTGCTGCAGTAGGAGAGATGGAGTTGATTTGTGAAGGACAAAATAAGGTAGAGGAGGAATATAATAACTTCATGAATGCATTTGAATCATGCCTACATTTCGTTTCCTCATATAGTTGTTGTTGTTGTTGTTGTGTGCCGTCAAGTCGGCCCCGACTCATAGCGACCCCTCCTTGGGTTTCCGAGGCAGTATCACTACGGAAGTAGGATTGCCCAACCTTCCTTCCGAGGAGTGGCTGGTGGGTTTGAACCACCAGCCGTCTGGTTAGCAGGCAAGTGTCTTAGCCACTATGCTCATATAGTTAAGACTGGTGAAATATCAGGTACTAGTCACCACCCCTTCATTTCTTTACAGAAAGAATCCCATTGGGGTACTTATGGAGAATATGCCTCAATAAATGTAGCAAGATATATTGTTAGGTACCATGATACACCAATGTGCCAGTGAAAAAATAGTAATAATCCATGGGGGGTGGGGAGAACAGCATTTTAATAAAGTTATTTTAACATTTTTACTCAAATAATAAATGCATATGCTAACAAATCAAACAAAAGATTATGACAAAGAGCCAGTCACTCTGTTTCCTACTTACTTTCAATATTCAGGAGCAGCTTTGTTGTTGTTAGCTGTCATCGAGTCACCCCTGACTCATGAAGACTCAATGATGACAACCCATTGCACAACTGAACAGAATTGGTAGGCCCTATGCCACCGCCCTGATTGGTTGCAGATTGGACCATTTGTGATCCATAGGGTTTTCATTGGCAGATTTTTGGAGGTAGATTGATAGGCTTTTCTTCCTAGTCTGTCTTAGTCGGAAAGCTCTGCTGAAACCAGTTCAGCATCATAGTAACACACAAGCCTCCACTGACAGACGAGTGGTGGCTGCACATGAAATACATTGGCTGGAATCTACCCTGGTCTCTCACATGGAAGGAGAAAACCATGGAACCACTAATGCAACTTTAAAAAGTGTTGATTGACTTCTTGCTAAGAAATAAAAGGATTTTGAGGCCTCTGTGACTGTATTTTTCTAAAAACTGAGCTTCCTTTCTCCTTTCAATGTGGAGTTAGATACCAGAGGGATTCTAGGACTCAAACAACTGGAGCCCCTTCCTTCCCTGTTGTTGTTGTTAGGTGCTGTCAAGTTGTCTCCAAATCATAGTGACCCTCTGCACAGCAGAACAAAACACTGCCTGATCTTGTGCCAGCCTCACAATCCTTGCTATACCTGAGCTCATTGTTGTAGCCACTGTGTCTGTGCATCTCGTTGAGGGTCTTTCTCTTCTTTGTTGACCCTCCACTTTAACAAGCATGATATCCTTTTCCAGGGAATGGTTCCTTCTGGCAACATGACCAAAGTAGGTCAGACGAAGTCTGTCCATTCTCGTTTCCAAGGAGCATTCCAACTGCACTTCTTCCAGGACAAATTTGTTAGTCCTTTTAGCAGACCATGGTACTCTTAGCATTTTTCTCCAACACTACAACTCAAAAGCGCCAAATCTTCGTCAGTCTTCCTTATTTATTGTCCAGCTCTCACATGTATAAGAGGCTATTGAAAACACCATGGCTTGTTTTAGGCACACCTTAGTGTTCAAGGAGACATCATTGCTCTTCGTTACTTGAAAGAGGCCTTTTGCAGCAGATTTGCCCAGTGCAGTACACCATCTGATGTCTTAACTACTGCTTCCATTGTTGATTGTAGAACCAAGTAATATGAAGTCCTTGACAACTTCAGTCTTTTCTCCATCCACCATGAAGCTGATTATTGGACCAGTTGTGAGGATTTTTGTTTTCTTTATATTGAGGTATAATCCATACTACAGGCTATAGTCTTTAATCTTAATCAGTAAGTGCTTCAAGTCATCTGCACTTTTCAACAAGCAAAATTGTGTCATCTGTGTGTCGCAGGTTGTTAATGAATCTTCCTCCAATTCTGATGCCATGTTCTTCCTCATATAATCCAGCTTCTCAGATTATTTGCTCAGCATTCAAATTGAATAAGTGTGGTGAAGGATACAACCTTGACTTACTCCCTTCTTGATTTTGAACTGTGCAGTATCCCCTTGTTCTATCCAAACAACAGCCATCTGATCTATGTACAGGTTCCTCATGAGTACAATCAAGTGTTCTGGAATTCCCATTCTTCTCAATATTATCCATAATTTGTCATGATCCACACAGTTGAATGTTTTGGCATAGTCAATAAAACATAAGTAAACGTAGTGCCTAAGGCATTTGACTGCTAACCAGAAGGCTGGCGGTTCAAACCCACCAGCCATTCCTTGGAAGGAAGGTTGGGCAATCTTCTTCTGTAGTGATACTGCCTCAAAAACCCAAGGAGGGGTCACTATGAGTCAGGTCTGACTCTGCGGCACGTAACAACACAACAAAAACATCTTTCTGGTATTCTTTGATTTCAGCTAAGATCCGTCTGACATCAGCAATGATATCCCTCATTCCATGTCCTCTTTTGAATCCACCTTGTATTTCTGGAAGTTCTCTGCCAATATAGTACTGCAACTGTTTTTTAAATATCTTCAGTAAGATTTTACTTGCATGTGATATTAATGATATTGTTCGATAATTTCCACATTCTGTGGGAACACCTTTCTTTGGAATGGATACCAATATGGATCTCTTCCAGTCAGTTGGCCAGGTAGCTGTCTTCCAAATCTTTTGGCATAACCAAGTGAGTACCTCCGGGGTGGCGTCCGTTTGTTGAAACATCTCAGTGGGTATTCTGTCATTTCCTGGAGCCTTGTTCTTCACCAGTTCCTTCAGTGTTAGCTTTGACTTCTTCTTTCAGAACCGTTGGTTCTTGATCATATACCACCTTCTGAAATTGATAAAGATCAACCAGTTCTTTTTGGTACAGTGACTCCGTGTATTCCTTCCATCTTCTTTTGATGCTTCCTGCATCATTCAGTATTTTGCCCATAGAATATTTCAATATTGCAACTCAAGACTTAAATTTTTTCCTAAGTTCTTTTAGCTTGAGAAATGCTGAGCATGTTCTTCCCTTTTGGTTTTCTAACTCCAGGTCTTTGCACATTTCATTATAGTAATTGGC
>NW_006921719.1:722015-723452 GCF_000298275.1 Orycteropus afer afer
TGTCTTTTCAGTGACCTCTTGCTTTCTTCATGTATGATGTTCTTGATGTCATCCAACAATTCTTCTGGTTTTTGGTCATTGGTGTTAAGTGCATCAAATCTATTCTTTAGATGATCTTTAAATTCGGGGGGATATTAGTTATCAAGGTCATATTTTGGCTCTTGTGGACTTGTTTTAATTGCCTTCAACTTCAACTTGAGCATGCATATGAGCAGTTGACAATCTGTTCAACAGTTAGCTCCTGGCCTTGTTTTGGCTGAAGATATTGAGCCATCCATCCGGCAAAGTCCATGTGTATAGCTACCATTTGTGTTGCTGAAAAAAAGGTAATTGCAATGAATAAGTCATTGGTCTTACAAAATTCTCTTATGTGATCTCCAGCATTATTTCTATCTCCAAGGCCATATTTTCCTACCGGTAACTCTTCTTTGTTTCCAACTTTACATTCCAGTCACCAGTGATAATCAACACTTCTCGATTGCATGTTCGGTCAGTTTCAGACTGCAAAGGTTGGTAGAAATCTTCAGTTTTGGGAGGACCAAAGATGGCGGACTAGGCAGAAAGACTACACAGACCCTCATCAACAAAGAAAAGGGAAACCAATTAACACAGACACAGAAGATAATCCTGGACCCCTGAGCCTTGAAAGGAAGGTTATAGAAGTGGACTAAACCCCAACTAGCAGAAGAATTTGCATGAAAATACCAAAGAAGGAGACAGAGGGAGCTGCGGTCTGGCAGCGATCCTGAGCGATCCTGACAGCACAGCACAGACAGCTTGGAGATTCCCTAGTGGTGGTAGGACCTAAGAATTAACTTCAAAATCAGCCCTGCTAACCAGGGACTGCATGGAGGACTACTCTGGTGGCTGGGGACTAAATGGAGAAGGTGAAGAGAAAGGCGGGCTGAGCTGTGGACTTTTGCTGGTCCGGCGGGTGCTGCCATTTTGAATGTTTGAAAGCATCTTGACTATTTTGGATATTTAAAGACAGCGCTCTTGCAGATTCCTGGGGCTTAAGAACACGTTCTGCTTTTCAGCAACCCCAAGGACACTCTGGACCTGCAAGACTGAAAAGGTACGACATTCCTCTTGTTACTCTTATACCCCACACCCTCTTGGTGGATGAAGGTGCAGCCATCCCCCACTCCCACCTACCTTCTGGGCCCACAGGAACTCCATCACAGTCTGTGTGCTCAGACAGAGCCTGGGTTCCCTGCCCTGTCCTCCACTGATTTTTTTTCTCTTTTTTTATTTTTATTTTTTTCTTTTTTGCTTTCTTTTTTCTGGTGATTAGTTTGCTTGTATTTGTCTGTTTTGAAACAACTATTATTAATAATACTTTTGTCCTTTTTACTATTCTTCCCCTCCCAAGTCCTAGTTTTCAGCATTTTTTCTTTTCCCTGTTTCTGGTTGAAATTTTTTTTTTAATTTAAGTTT
>NW_006921719.1:726462-805052 GCF_000298275.1 Orycteropus afer afer
AACTGTGGTCAATGTCATTAGACAAAGTGTATGTGAACTGCTGTATGGAAAGTGAATTTGCTTTGTAAATCTTCACCCAAATCACAATTAGGAAAAAAAAAAAAAAAAATCTTTAATTTGTTCATCTTTGGCTTTGATGGTTGGTGCATATATTTGAATAATAGTAGTAGCAATTGGTCTACCTTGTAGGTGTATGGATATTATCCTACCACTGACAGCATTGTTCTTCAGGACAGATCTTGAAACATTCTTTGTGATGATGAATGCCACACCATTCCACTTCAGTTTGTCATTCCCAGCATAGTAGATCATATGGTTGTCTGATTCAGAATGGCCAAAACCAGTCCATTTCAGCTCACTAATTCCTAGGATATCCATCTTTATGTGTTCTGTTTCATTTCATTTTTGACAACTTCCAATCTTCTTAGATTCTACTTCATACATTCTGTGTTCCAATTATTAATGGGTGTTTGCATCTGTTTCTACTCATTTTGAGTTGTGCCACATCAGCCAATGGAGGTCCCAAAAGCTTTACTCTGTCCATATCATTAAGGTCATCTCTACTCTGGGGAGTCAGCTCTTTCCCCTGCTATACTCCCATCCCCCTCTCAGGCCCCAGGGCCCTCCGGTCAGGCCACTGCTCATCAGTTGATTGAATGAATATGTTAGTTATTCAGTCTTGCTTACTGTCTCTTCCTATTTTCAATTTTTGATAATTATTTTTGGTTCTTCTATTGGCAGTGTTTGTAATTTTTACACCAGTATATTTAAACTTTATTTCTTGTTCCATCCACTCAGTATCTCAACTCTATTTACCTTCTTCCTCTGGGGAAGCTGATACTTTGTATCAACTCAACTTTTACTACTACAGTATCAATCAAGGTTGTAAACATTTACATTCTTTCTGGTAACCACAACTAAGTTTTCCACTGGGTTTCTGCATTTGAATCTGTAAGTTAAAAATTAACAAATGCTATTATTGTTGAGCTACGTGATACACTAGAATAATATTTTCTTTTCTACAGATCAGATACAATTTCAGGGCTTCCAGACCACCTGGACCACTTGAAAAACAGTGTCTAGATCATTCTAGGTCAGTGCAAAGTTGTACTCTAACAATGGCTTAAAAACCTGTTGTATATGTAGTTTGTTTCATACTTTAATGATGATGGCTTTGTGTACTGTGTTTGCTTTTCTGGAATTTTTTTTTTAATTACCTTTCCTTTTTCTTGTTTCCATCTTCCTTGTTATTCCATCTTTTGCGTAACACCCCCCTCCCTCCCATCATGTGCCTCCAGGAGTCATCTCTCTCCTTCTAGCTTGTTGCTTCCATACGTGTGACTCTGGGCCTTCCCTCCACTGCTGTCCTTGGTTGGATCCACTATTTTCTGGGTGCCTAAGGCACTTGACTGCTAGCCAGAAGGCTGGTGGTTCAAACCCACAAGCCACTCCTCTGAAAGAAGGTTGGGCGATGTAGTTCCGTAGTGATACTGCTTGGAAACCCAAGGAGGGGTTGCTATGAGTCAGGTCTGACTCAATGGCAAATAACAATAACAACAACATTTGTTGTTTGGAGCCCTGGTGGTGCAATGGTTAAGGCACTGGGCTACTAACGAAAAGTTCATCTGTTCAAACCCACCAGCTGCTCTGTGGGAGAAAGATGAGGCAGTCTACTTCCGTAAACATTTACACCCTTGGAAACACTGTAGGGAAGTTGTACTCTGTCCTTTAGAGTTGCAATGATACAGAATGGGTTTGGTTTGGGGTTTTGTTTATTCTTTCTTTGTTCTGTTAGAGCATATTCTTAATATCTCCAAAGGAATGGGAGTGTAGGAGGTAAATGTTCTAAAAACCACTTTACTGTCTCCTCACACTTGATAGGTACATTTATGAGTTGAAATCATTCATTGCCCCTGAAAACTTAGAAGGCATTGTTCTTTGTTTGGAGTTGGAGAGAATCTGTATAATTCCCTATTCATGCCTTCTGTAACTCACCTAGTTTTAGTTCTGTCCTCGTTTTGCATCTGAAATCTCTCTGAAATTCAGGAGGCTCCCACCTTCTCTGCAACCTTTTCATAGTATATTCCAGTATACAACTTTCTCCACTGTTTATCCATCCTCACATTTCCTTATACTTTCTGTCAACTGGAAATGTATTACAATCCCTTGTCTACTGATATTTGCCCCATCTTTCTATTCTCTCTGCCTTTATGTGTTTATTCCTTTCTGAACTTTTGTATTTCTTTTTCAGCAGAGTTTGAGTTGATTGGGAAGTGAATGTATGGGCTTAGGTCATCATCTTGAACTAGAAGCCAAAGGAAGATTTTAAATTACAATTTCATAAACCAGTCATTTCCTTTTTCTTTTTTTTTTTTTTTTTAATTTTATTGTGATTTGGGTGAAAGTTTATAGAGCAAATTCATTTTCCTTGTGGCAGTTCACATACACTTTGTCTCATGACATTGACTGTAATCTCCCACAATGTAACAGCTCACCTCCCACTTCCTCCCCATAGTTACCTCTTCCCTGCGTCCTTCCCTCCCATGTACTCCTGCCCCCTGAGCTGTCTTCCTGTGCATACACAGCCCTTCGGTTCTCCTATGATCTCTCCAAGGAGTTTATCTCCGTAATGTAAACGTTCAGCCTATAAGCCTGTCTTTTGTTTGACTGGAAGCCACAGGAGTGGGTTCAATTCCGGACCTGAAGGGCAGCTAGGGGCCATAGTCGAATCAGTGGTTCCATCAGGCTCTATCAGACCAGCAAACCTGGTCACTTTTTTTTTTTTAAATGATTTTGAGTTTTGTTCTTCATTGTTCTTCCACTCTATCCAGGATCTCCTACATAGATCCCCCTACAAATGGTTAGCAATGGTAGCTGAGCACCATCTAGTTCTTCTGGTCTTGTAGTTGGTATAGGCTGTATAGAGGATCGCATGGTGTGGCAGTCCCTTGGACTAATTGTTTCCATGAGTCTTGGTTTCTTTATTCTTCTTTGCTCTGGATGAGGAGAGACCCATCATTGCATCTACATGGCCACTTGCAAGCTTTTAAAGTCCCAGTTACTACTCGCCAAAGTAGGATATGGAACAGTGATTTTGTGTAGTGTGTTATGCCAATTGAGCTTGATGTCCCCTGCGACCATGGTCCTGAGCCCACAGGTCCAGCTCCTTGCTCCCTCTGGGTAGCTGGCTGTGTCCAATAAGTGACTGCAACCTTTCCCTTGTCAGCTCTACTATATACCTAGAAATTCTTACACAACATACAAATAAATATACTTGTAGAAACATTGTCTGCCAACCCTACACATGGTCATAGGCACACTTCCCCCTGCATGTTGTTGAAGTTATGTACCTTCGAGTCAGACCCGACTCATAGCGACCCCTCCTTGGGTTTCCGAGGCGTTATCACTATGGAAGTAGATTGCCTAACCTTCCTTCCTTCTGAGAAGTTGCTGGTGGGTTTGAACCACTGGCCTACTGGTTAGCAGTCAAGTGCCTTAGGCACTATGCTACCAGAGCTCCTGCATAGACATGCCTAATAGTTCAGCCTGTCCATTCATCTGTCCACCCATAGATAAATGTTTGCCATCACTGACAACACAGTACCGTATGTGCAAAAGGGTTCATCTTTGTTGTCTGTACCTCCCATGCACCTCTCTATGTCTTCCTCTTCCTCAGTGCCACCATGTTGATCAGTCACATTTGGTACATTGCCCTTCTCTTCACCCAAATCAATACTTGTCTCTACCTGTCTAGCAGTGTTCCCTCCCCTCCCCTCCCACCTCTGGTAACCAACAACAAAAATTTCCTTCCATATATAAACCTTACCTTGAAACCAGTTATTTTCATTGTGAGCTGCCAAGGTTATGATATGTGTAGATGATCAGGGCTAGCCCATCACATGATTCCTGGGGTCACCATTCACTTTACAGCTTGTGTAAATGACACCCCCCAAAAGTTGCTCAGGACATGGCCTCACAGGTACAAGGGAACCTTTCCATAGGTGAGACTCTCCTGTAATTCTCTTAATGCTGTCAGCCCTTCAGTTTGACTTTGTATTCAATAGCAAAGGAATTGACTCATCATATTGTTAGGGCACTGCTAGCACAGTGGTTAAAGTGTTTGGCTGCTAACTGAAAGTTTGGTGGTTTGGATCCCTAGCTGCTCCATGGGAGAAGGATGAGGCAGTCTGCTTCCATAAACATTTACAGCCATTGAAAACCTATGAGCAGTTCTATAAGGTTGCTCTGAGTCAGAATCAACTTGACAATACTGGGTTTTTTGGGTTTTATGTTCATTATATCTTGTTGAATTACCACTGTCCAAGGGGAATTCACCATGGGTGGTACTGGGGAGTCCATATTTCCATTTTATCAATGTTCCAGAGGTGATTAGACTTGGCCAGTGTACACTAACTGACTCTTCAGGTATACTTATCAGTCTGTAGTAATAAAATTAGGTAGAAAAAGTATTTGCATTGTTACAAGCACTTTATTTCTGTATAGGCAAAATGCAAATAAAGACAAATAGCCAAAGGTTTTTTGGGATGTATGAAATGGGAGCAAGAGGTATAGCTTATAATTTGCACAATTAATGAATAGTATCAGTCCCTCCTAACTGCTGATCCTATCCAGGAACAAGAGTTGCCCCCACAGGTGAGATGAACTGGATGTTCCCATTCACTGTCGTAGTGGCCTGTCTCCTAGATGTTGCTCAGGCCATGGAGCAGAATTACTTTAAAATGATTTTTTTAAAAAAGGGGTGATTAGAAAGTGTTCTATATACAGTGTTTGAAATGTGTTTACATAATGAAACAAAAGACAATGGTTGAAATTGTGTAATTCTGGCAACTTTTAGTGTACATTCCACACCCTTATACCCTGCCCCCTCCCATGCTTCATCCTGCAGAGGAAGAAGGAGGGAGTGGGATGGGTAAAGAGAACTAGCATTTGTTGAGAACATACTGTGAAACAGGGCTGTGGGAGGTGCTCTGTTTTCTCTCATTCAATTCTCAAAAACCATAGTTTTCTGAGGTAGGAATCGTAAGCTCCACTTCCTTGTTGATAGTTGCTAACTAGACAGTTCTGACTCTTGGCAGTTCCATGTATGGTTACAGTGTAGAACCTCTCCATAGGGTTTTCTTGGCTATAATCTCATTAGAAGCACATCACCAGGCTTTTCCACGGTACTGAGCAGGTTCAAACCATCAATCTTTGATGAAAGGCGCGGTCATTCACCCACCATCATATATGTACTTAGTGCCCAAGTTGGTCATTACCTCAGTCTCCCTAGCTCTTTGCTGCACTACAACTGTAGATATTTTTAAATAGATGATTTTGGAGCATGATAGGTATAAGAGCCAGAAATGGGTTCTATTTGAATCTTTTGTTGTTGTTAGATGTCAGCAAGTTGGTTTTTTACTCACAGTGACCCCTGTGATAGATTAGAACAGCTCCATAGGGTTTCTTCCTGGGCTGTAGTCTTTATAGGAGCAGGTGGCCAGGTCTTTCTCACACAGAGCCTCTAGATGGGTTCAAACCACAGACCTTTCGGTTACCAGCTTAATTATTGTGCCACCAGGGCTTCTGAATATATGAAATAAAGAGGGTCAGTGCTTCTGTGAGAGGGTCGGCATTTTGTGAGGGCTGTCTCTTCTGACAGGACAAAACTGAATATGGGCTGTTGCTCTCTACCACAGACTCTCAGAACAGAGGGAACCTCATCCTCACCTGACCAAGAAGGGCAGCCAGTAGCTGACAGGAAAAGCTGCCAAGATGACGCTTCAGATGAAGGTTCAAAGGCAAGGGAAGGTGGTGAACACTCACCTCCGGCCAGTCAGATTCCCCAAATCAGTCCTTGTATCAGTTTTCCAAACCAGATAGAAGCATTGGAGTAAGTGTAACTTTTCACTGAGCTGAGCAATACTATTTAAACAGAGTATAAAATTTTTATTATCTAGGACTCTCAGGGTTCTATTCACTCATCAGACATTTGCGTGGTCTGTGTGTGTGAGCCACTGTGCTGAGGGCCAGACGTTCAGAGATGAGAGAGACAGGATTTACCCCTGCGGATCCGGTCTGGTACTAAACAGTAGAATTTCAGATTAACCTAGTGTATATCCTGTCAAGCATTAAACCTTAAAACAATTTGTGATGAAAATATTTCTAAAATATCTTATGTACTTATTTGATCCTAAACAGAAAATATATAATATAATCATTTATTGATGACTCAGGGTCATCATTATAGAAATCAGGTATTGTACTATGCAATAATTTTTTTTTTGAAATTTCACAGGTATATAGTTTAAATAAACAAATTAGCTAAAAGAAACTTAATGGCACATTGCATTCCAAATGACATAAAGTGTTGAGAATATTCACGTCTTGTAAACCTAGTGAATATCCAAATAGGTGGAAATCTTTTACAAACTCATGTATGAGAATGGCAGAATTTTGGCAAAACGTACATTAGATTTCTGTCGAAAGCTTAGAAAAAACATGATTCCTTCAGGTACCTTAACAAGTGCACCTGGAAAATGTACATTTAAAGGATGTGAACTGTATCACACTTGGGTATCTATGGACACCAATGAATAAATAACTCTGGCACATCTAAATCAATGATGTTTTCAAGACATTGAAAACTCTACTGTATTGAAAGTTTCTCAATTGAGGTAAGCACACTTTGTTAAATCAAACAAAGAATGCATGTGTATCTTTCTAAACCATGTTAATCAAGTGTATGTTGAAAAACTACAATAAAACAAGTATTTTCAGAGCAATACTTCCAGACTGCAAGGTGTAAATGCACAATTTAGCTAAAAGGAACTGAATCGCACATTGCCCTGCAATGATTTTTGATTGTTGATTGATTAGTTAATTGATATCCTGCCTAGAATGATGTGTGAAATATAGATAGATAGACAGATAGCTGTCATCTATGAGCGGTATGTTCTTCCATTTATGTAGGTCTCTTTTGATAGTGTTTTGTAGCTTTCTTTGTATAAATCTTTTATATCTCTGGTTATGTTTATTCCCAAGTATTTTGTCTTTTGGATGGCTATTATAAATGGTTTTCCTGACTTCCTTTTCAGTTTCTGTACAGACCCTTATTAAGAACAGACTCATGTTAAAGAACCCTTTTGATAGGGGTTATCTCAAGTCTCTTCCTCCTCAGATGTTCTTTTAGAGTGATGAATTGTTGTAGACATGGAAAGTTGAGAATTCCTGCTCCATGTTGTTAACAAGTATTGTTGTTGTTAGTTGCCACCGAGTTGGCTCCAACTCATAGCATACAACAGAACAAAACACCACCTGGTCCTGTGCCAGCCTCACAATCCTTGCTATATGTGAGCCCATTGTTGTAACCACTGTGTCAATCCATCTCATTGAGGGCCTTCCCCTTTTTCATTGACCCTCCACTTTACCAAGCGTGATATCCTTCTCTAGGGAATGGTCCCTTCTGACAACATGACTAAAGTAGATCAGATGAAGTTAGCAAGTATGGCTATCCATATATTTAAGCTCTGAATTTCATATTCCAATTTAGTATCATTATGGCTTTGGTTATTTTGGTGGTCAGGATTATTATTATATTATTGCCTCTCAAGAGCTGTTGTTCTCATTATTTAAATGGTCTATCATTGTGGTTTGGATTTCTCTTTGATTCAGGGGTTTAGAAAAAATTTTTTATACTTATTTTTTAAACTTTCGAGGATTTTGGTTAATTGTGCCTATTTCTGTTTTGCTATTATTATTTGCTTTGTGCTCAGTGAATGTGTTATGCATTGCTTCTATTTCATGTTTTCTCATTAACTTTCATTCTTCAGATTGGTCTCTTTTTAAAATTTGTAGTACCTTTTCATATGTCTAATGGCTTTCCTCTCATTGCCTAGCCTTTCAGTGTGTCTTTAATTGTCTGATAATGGGAGGTGAATTAGAGTCTGTCAGGTCAGAGGTTGTTTGTGTCCTACCAGTTCAAATAGTAACCAAACTCACTGCCGTTGAGTTGGATCCGACTCACAGCGACCCCTCTTGGGTTTCCAAGGCAGTATTACTATGGAAGTAGATTACCCAATCTTCCTTCCGAGGTGGTCTTAGTATACGGTATATAGTATATATCTCTATGCATCAAACTCAAAAACTCACTGCTGTCGAGTCGATCCTGACTCATAGTGACCCCTCCTTGGGTTTCTGAGGTGATATCACTACAGAAGTAGATTGCCCAGTCTTCCTTCTGAGCAGTAGCTGGTGGGTTTGAACCACCAGGCTTCTGGTTAGCAGTCAAATGCCTTAGGCACTGTGCCACCAGAGCTCCCATCTCTATGCGTAAATAACATCAAAGAAACACTTCAAGATACACTAAAACATCTTTAACATACAACTACAATGGTAATAATAATAGTAATGTTTTAATGTATGTCACAAAGTAATGCCTATTTATTAATAGGAACCATTGTATGTACCTCAGATTTTTTATATAGCTTTGTAGGGTTGGTTCATAACTACAGATTGTATACAATCAGATGTTTATAATCTTGGGACTACCTGTACTTGAGAAATTTGAGCTGAGAGATTCAGACTCTCTGGTTGGTGACACCTCATATCTTCATTGCACCTTTGATAAAGAATATTCTCTGTGCTATTGCTAGCCTTTCTATCCTAACGTGTTTGAATACTCCAAAATCTTTTGAGCCACTCTTGATTCTTTGACTAACAACCAATGCCGTATTATCAGTATCCAATTTTAAAAGTGGATAATCAGACAGTTTTGGGGGGTAATTAGGGAAATATTGGGTGAGTAAAAGGGGAAGAAAACAAAAAAAATACCTGTGAGAGAGTGGTCCACTTTTGTTTTTCACAGATCAGCACTCAGGGATCTGGGAGAGGTCTGTGGAATGGAATTAGTGACTAGTCTGGAAATGTGTGTGCTGTTCATTGGCTTGATTGCTGCTATACCATGAGTTCTTTAATTTCCTAATAAGGTCCTGATTCTTCATCATTTTAAAGTGTGTTTGTGTATATGTAGTTAGAAGAGCCTGAGTGACTTCTATATACATCATTGAAGGGGTTCTCAGGATTTTTGCACTCCTGACTTCTACTTGCTCCCAGGCTACAGCCATTTTTAGTGACTCTGTGGAGATGTGTGGCTCAGGGCTAAGCTTTGGAGGCAGCCGAAAAACCTGGATTTAGTGCCAAGTTCTGCCACCTACTACCTCCATGGCCTCTGGCAAATCACCTACCTGCTTCAGAACATAGTCTCCTAGTCTTCACAGGAGCTCTAGTGGTTCAGTGGTTAAGACATTTAGCTGCTAACTAAAATACCGGTGGTTCAAACCCACTAGCTGCACTGTGGTAGAAAGATGAGGCACTCTGCTTCCGTAAAGATTTATAGCCTTGTTCTATAGCCTTGGGAACCTGATGGGAGCTGCTGTGAGTTGAATTTGATAGCAGTGAGCTTGGTCTTCACAACAGAGCTGATAACTCTACCTTGTGTTGTTAGGATTTAAGATAAGATATGTAGAGTCTGAATGCTACTTAGAAGCCAGGATGGCCAGATATCAGATCTCATCTCTCCTACTTTAGTCATGTTACCGGAAGGGACCAGTCCCTGGAGAAGGGCATAATTCTTGGTAGAAGGTCAGCAAAAAAAGGGAAAGACCCTCAACAAGATGGATCACACAGTGGCTCAAGCACAGCAACAATTGTGAGGATGGCACAGGACCAGGCAGTGTTTCATTCTGTTGTGTATAGAACCAACTTGATGACACCAAACAACGTGGAAAGCCCAAAGAGCCCTGGTGGAGCCCAGCTATGGGGGCAGTTTTACCCTGCCCTATTGGGTTACTTTGAGTCAAAATCAACTGGAAGACACATAATAGCCACAACATGTAAAGCCCATAATGACCGCAGTTGATTTACCTGTGTGCCAAGCACCATTCTAATGATAAACGAGAGTGAGTACTTGCTGTTCCGGGAACTTTGCCATTGTGACCCCCTCCCCATGGTTCCTGGCTGATAGGGAGCCCTCTAAAGGTGAGAGAACTGATGTTCATGACTAGATGAGACCTCATCCCTGCCTGGGGAGCGGAGGGGAGGGAACCCTTCTATTCCTATCTGCCTGATCTAGTGTGATTTATGACCTCATAGGGCTGAACCAAAGAGTTCTGATGGCACAGTGGTTAAAGCATTTGGCTGATAACCAAAAAAGGTTAGAGGTTCAAACCCACCACCTGCTTCACAGGGAAAGATGAGGCAGTCTGCTTCCATAAAGATGTACAGCCTTGGAAACCCTATGGGACAGTTCTCTGTCCTGTAGGGTTGCTTTGAGTTGGAATTGACCCTATGGCAGTGGGTTTGGTTGGTTTTTTTTTCTTCTTCTTCTTCTTCTTTAGGTCTGAGCCTGTAGGGAAAAGTGACAATGACTGTAGCAGAGAGGAGCTGGGAGAGGCAGATCCGACTCTTATTTGACAGATAAGTCCAAAGTAAATCATCTCAGGGCTAATTGCATGGACTCTGTTAGAGTCAGGATTAGTGATTTGTGATCATAAGGTCACTGACCGCACTCTCTTTAGTATATCCAAGTTAAGTCAGTGAAACTAAGTGAATGACTGAATATTTTTTAAAAACAAAAACGTTACTGTGGAGTTGATTCTGCCTAATGGCGACCCCACACGCTACAGGGGTGAACTCCATAGTGTGTAAGGCATTTGGCTGCTAACCAGAAGGTCAGAGGTTCAAAATCCACCAGCTGCTCCAAAGAAAGAAGATAGGACAATCTACTTACATAAAGATTTATAGCCTTAGAAACCCAACGGGGGTTGCTATGAGTCAGAATCTACTCTATGGCAGTGGGTTTTAGTTTGGGTTTTGGGAATCCTTATGGAAGCAGATTGCCTGGCCTTTCTTGTACGGTGCTGCTGGGTGAGTTGGAACTGTCTGCCTTTCAGTTAATAGCCGAGCACCAACTGTTTGCACTACCCAAAGACCTTTTGACTAAACATAAGGGCCTTCCATTTTCTGAATAAAATTGAGACAATTTTTGGATAATAAAATAGCATCTCCTTCCAAATAAATTAAATCTCAAAAAGTAGATATTGTAAGGTCTGTAATATTCTCAAGGGTTAATATGAGGTACCTGAACATCAACCATATGAAATAAAATGTCAGAACATTAAAATCAGGCATTCTTGTTTTAGGGTAAAAAATAGTATGCATTATCAGACTGTTAGACTATAAGCCCCATGAGGGCAAAAACTAGTTCTTCCTTGTTTGTCATGGTGTCTTTAGCACATGCCATTCTAGGTACAAAGAGGGTGCTCAGTGATAACTTGAGGAATATGTTATTCCTTTCTCTGTCTCTGGCCTGTAGGAGGCTCACAGAGAGAATGCACCAGTCAGTGTGTGTGCAGGCCTGTCATCCCTTCCTCCATCTAAAAAACAAATCTGTGATCAAATTGACTCCGACTCATGGCAGTCCATGTGTGTCAGAGTAGAACTGTGCTCCATAGTGTTTTCAGTGGCTCATTTTTCAGAAGATCACTAGACCTTTCTTCCAAGTCACCTCTGGGTGGACTCAAACTTTCAGCCTTTGCGTTAGCATCCAAGTACATTAACTGTTTTTGCACCACCCAGGGACTCCTAGAGCTGTCACCAGTGGAGCAAAAAGCTTGCCTTAAAACTGGTATTTATTATAATTAAAATATTTACTTTAGAAAAAATGCTTATAACTTTGCCCATAAAGTTGTCTTTGAACCAAAGAAGTATTGAGTATTGATGTTTGATAATCAATATTGATTATTTATTTTTATTTTCATAAACATTTTAACCATATTCTGTTTCAAGGTTAGTTTGAGGAATATGTTGCTGACTCTTCAAGGTAAAAGGTGCTTTTAAATAGAGCTGTGGTACTAAAGGGAGCTCTGGTGGCATAGTGCCTAAGGCATTTGACTGCTAACCTGAAGGCTGGTGTTTCAAACCCACCAGCCACTCCTCAGAAGGAAGGTTGGGCAATCTACTTCCATAGTGATACCACTTCAGAAACCCAAGGTGAGGTCGCTATGCGTCGAATCTGACTTGACTTGACAGCAGTGGGTTTATTTATTTATTTATTTTTTGGTTTTATGATATTAAAGGGAGCTCTGGTGGCATAGTGCCTAAGGTGTTTGACTGCTAACCAGAAAGCTGGTAGTTCAAACCCACCAGATATTCTTTAGAAGGAAGATTGGGCAATCTACTTCCACAGAGATACCTCCTCAGAAACCCAAGGAGGGTTCGCTATGAGTCGGGATAGATTCAATGGCAGTGAGTTTGGTTTTTTGGTTGAAATTTGCTGGCTCAGTGGCTAAGCCATTTGACTGCTAATCAGAAGGTTGGCAGTTCAAACCCACCAGCTGCTCCGCAGAAGGAAGATGGCCAGCCTACCTAAAGAGAGTAAGCCTAAAGATTTACCGCCTTGGAAACCTAGTGGGGGTTGCTGTGAGTCAGAATTGACTTGATGTCAGTGGGTTTGGTTTTTTATAATTTTAAAAGTCTTTATTAATGCTTCAGAGAAGATTTTATATCATTTTGATTTTTTTCAAATTAGGGAAAAAACAGTTCTTGGCTACCTTTAAAATTCTACAGTAAACACTCTGCTTTTCCAAATTACATTGGAAATCAAATATATTAGAAATGATATAGGAACACTCCAGGGCTGAGGGAAAGAATTTGAAAGTTTAATATGTTAAAGTACCCATTGGTACCTTGGATAGGATTTAGACTGGCATTGATTGAGGTCCCATGGGCTTAGATAAAGGAAAGAACCCAGGGGGAGCTGATTTGGAATGGAGTGGCTGCTGGAAAAGCAGTAAGAGGAAGTTAGTTCAACAGAGAATCAAGGTAAGTGCCTAGGAGCACACATATGGAGGCTATAGATAAGCCATGCTCAAAGGAAGTGAGTAAATTTCATATGCTCAGAACCAAGGAAGATACATGTCAGCAGCAACTTCCCCTAGCCATGTTTTACCCACACTCTTCTCTCATCCCCCTATTTTTCATTTACCATCTTATACCCAGCATCTGGGTACCTGCAGTAGGTCTTGAAGTCTCCTGCCTCCCATTGCCCATGGAATCCAGTTCTAATGATTTGGTCTGCTCTGGCCTTCTTGAATTCCCAGATTGAATCGATTCTGTCAGCTTCCTCCATGTGTCTAATAAATACATCTAGGTGGTGTTGTAGTCTGAAGGTTTTGCAGTGACAAAACAGTTTCATTTCAGAGTGGATATCTGGGTCTCAACCTGTAGCTGTTTGAAGCGTTGTTGACAAGCAACTTATACGAAGTCTCTCAGTTTCTGAAATGATTTAAAATAGGAGACCCATGGTATTATGCCCTGCCAGAGAAAAGCCATTACCCCAACAGCATCAGTGTAAGACACAGAAGTTGAGAGCATGGATTGTAATGTGGCCTTGGGGGGTAAAACACTCATAAATTCCTTACTTCAAAACATACGTTATAGGTTTGGGTGGCCTGCAAAAGACACTACTCTGCCATGTTTGCTGCTGTGCCTCTGGCTATTGCAATGTGCTCCAAAGACTGGTATAAGGACCTTGTAACTGGTTACTGTAAAGTATATGGTATGGAAAATGGCCAGCTGGGTATTTTGGAATTACTAATGTCAGTAGCCTCATATGCACATGAAAGCTGAACAATGAATGAGGAAGACCAAAGAAGAGTTGATGCTTTTGAGTTGTGGTGTTGGCAAAGAATACCAAAAGTGCCGTGGACTACCAAAAGAACAAACAAATCTGCCCTGGAGGAAGTGCAGCCAGAATGCTCCTTGGAAGTGAAAATGGCTAGACTTTCGTCTCATGTGCTTTGGTCATGTTGTCAGAAAGGACCATTCTCTAGACAAGGATATCGTGCTTGGAGGGTCAGTGCAAAAGAAGGCTCTTGATGAGATGGATTGACACAGTAGCTGCAACAGTGGGCTCAGGTATAGCAAGGATTGTGAGGCTGGCACAGGACCAGACAGTGTTTTATTCTGTTGTTCATAGGGTCACTATGAGTCGATGCCAACTCAACGGTACCTAACAACTTCATGGTACATGATGTTCTTAGTGACAGGTAAAGTCTTCTGTGCATGATAAATAAGAACGTAGAGTTTGCTTCATTGTATTTGCATAAAACCAAATCAAACCAAACTCACTGCCATCAAGTCGATTCCAACTCATAGCGACCCCCATTGGGTTTCCAAGGCAATAAATCTTTATGGAAGTAGATTGCCACATCTTCCTTCCACGGAGTAGTTGGTGGGTTTGAACCACTTCTGGTTTGCAGTCAAATGCCTTAGGCGCTATGCCACCAGAGGTTCTTGTTTGTATGCTGCATAGTATTTGATTCAAATATGATGTTGAAGTTGCCTCAAAGTCTTATTTTAGACTGACTTGACAGAGGGAAAGGAGTGTATCCAAGACCTCTGAGTCACTCAGTCCTAGTGTCCTATTTGGTGGACATGGAGGATGAGTCCTGTGCATAGAATCCCAAATCATATGTCCTTGACATTCCAGTGGAGGTGAAATTTTAGAACACAGCTGACCTCCTTAACAACTGCCCTTGAGTGTTTAAATATAGAAATTGGAATTCTGTTTCTGTTTTATTCAAATTCATGGGAAATGAAAAATCCTGCTCAAAGAAATACGTCTTTATTTTCTCCTGACTGCCCTGGCTTCCTTTCATGATGTTCCTTAGGGGAATCCTTTTGTCTCCAGAAGAGAAAAAGGGTAGCAGAATATTTGTACTGTACCCAGGGGTGGCTTTCCTTTGTTTTGCTTTCTTTCTTTTTTCCTTTTTTTTTTTTTTTTTTGAAGTCGGCCAAGGTAGGCAGGTAATGGAAAGCCAAAGAAGGTCTTCAAGGCAGGGAGGTCAACATTATGTATAAATAAATAGAGTTGTTACATAGATCCTAGCCAACTTCCCCTGAAGTTTTATAGCTTTGTGCCTCCCCTCTGAGATAGATCCTGAGTAGTAGACTATTCCACCAGGTTTGTAAAATAATATAGTATAAGTCACATGTCCATACAATCCTTTTTTTTTTTTTTTTCCACTTTCATAGTAAGATCTCATTTGTAGCTCAGGGTTACTGAAATTATCCTTTATACCATCTCTTTAGAAAGTGGTTAGTATAAGACAGATTTAGGAGGAATATTCCTTTTTAAAGGACTGTTTACATCTGAAATGCTTAGGCTGGTGCTTTGAACATTCTAATTCCAAAGCTCCTTTATCTTTGCATTTGAGGGGATAATGTTGTTATTAGGTGTCATCAAGTCGTTTCTAACTCATAGCGACCCTATGCACAGCAGGACGACACACCACTGGATCCTGCACCAGCTCCACTTGAGCTCGTACTTGAGCCCATTGTCGCAGCCACCATGTCAATCCATCACCTTGAAGGCCTTCCCCTCTTTCATCAACCCTCCACCTTACCAAGCGTGATATTCTTCTCCAGGGAGTGATCCCTTCTGACAATATGACCAAAGTAGGTGAGACGAAGTCTGGCCATTCTTGCTTCCAAGGAGCATTTTGGCTGCACTTTCTCTAGGACAGATCTGTTAGTTCTTTTAGCAGTTCATGGTACTTTCAGTATTCTTCACCAGCACCACAACTCAAAAGCATCTACTGTTCTTTGGTCTTCCTTATTCATTATCCAGCTCTCACATGCATATGAGGCAATTGAAAATATCATGGCTTGTGTCAGGTGCACCTTAGTCCTCAAGGAGACATCTTTGCTCCTCAGCACTTGAAAGAGGTCCTTTGCAGCTGATTTGCCCAGTGCTATACATCATCCGATGTCCTGACTGCTGCTTCCATTGGCGTCAGTTGTAGAACCAAACAATGTGAATTCTTTGACAACCTCAAACTTTTCTCCATTTATCGTGATGCTGCTTATAGGTCCAGTTGTGAGGGTTTTTGTTTTCTTTTGTTTTCAATATTGAGATGCAATCCATACTACAGACTGTATTCTTCAGTCTTCATCAGTAAGTGCCTCAAGTCATCCTTACTTTCAGCAAGCAAAGTTGTGTCATCAGCGTACCACAGGTTGTTAATAATTCTTCCTCCAGTCTTGATGCCAATGTTTTTCTTCATATAGTCCAGCTTCTCAGATTATTTGCTCAGCATATAGATTGAATAAGTATGGGGAGAGGATACCACCCTGACACACTCCCTTCTTGATTTTAAACCATGTAGTGTCCCATTGTTATGTTCGAACGACAGCCTCCTGGTCAAGGTACAAGTTCCTCATGAGTACAATCAAGTGCTCAGAAATTCCCGTTCTTCTCAATGTTATCCACAATTTGTTATGATCCACACAATCAAATGCCTTTGCATAGTCAGTAAAACACAAGTAAACATCTTTCTGGTATTCTTTGCCTTGAGCCAACATCCATTTGAAAGCAGCTATGATATCCCTTGTTCCACGTCCTCTTCTGAATCCAGCTTGCACCTCTGGAAGTTCTCTGTCACTATACTGCTGCAATGTTTTTGAATTATCTTCAGTAAGATTTTACTTGCATGTGATATTAATGATATTGTTTGATAATTTCCACATTCTATGGGATCACCTTTCTTTGGAATGGGTACAAATATGGATCTCTTCCAGTCAGTTGGCCAGGTAGCTGTCTTCCAAATCTGTTGGCATAACCCAATGAGTGTCTCCAGTGGGGCATCCATTTCTTGAAATATCTCAGTGGGTATTCCATCAATTCCTGGAGCCTTGTTCTTCGCCAGTTCCTCCCTTGCAGCTTCGACCTCCTCCTTCAGTACCATTGGTTCTAGATCATATGCTACCTCCTGAAATGGATGAAGATCTACCAGTTCTTTTTGGTACAATGACTCTGTATTCTTTCCATCTTCTTTTGATGTTTCCTGCATCATTCAATATTTTTCCCATAGAATCTTTCAATATTGCAACTCGAGGCTTAAATTTTTTCCAGCTTGAGAAACTCCAAGTCTTTGCACAGTTCATTATAGTAATTGGCTTTGTCTGCTCAGGCTGCTCTTTGAAATCTTCTGTTCAGCTCTTTTATCTTGTCATTTCTTCCATTGGCTTTAGCTACACTCCATTCAAGGGCAAGTTTCAGAGTCTCTTCTGTCATCCATTTTGTTCTTCTCTTCTTTTCTTATCTTTTTAGTGACCTCTTGCTTTCTTCCTGTATGATGTTCTTGATGGCATCCCACAATTCTGGTTTTCGGTCGTTGGTGTTCAATGCATCAAATCTACTCTTTAGATGGTCTCTAAATTCAGGAGGGATGTATTCAAGATCTTATTTTGGCTCTCATGGACTTGTTTTAATTGTCTTTACCTTCAAGTTGAACTTGCATATGAGCACTTAATGGTCTGTTCCTGGCCTGATTTTGGCTGAAGATATTGAGCTTTTCCATCACCTCTTGCCACAGATGTAGTCATTCTGATTCCTGAGTGTTCCATCTGGCGAATTCCATGTGTACATCACCGTTTGTGTTGTTGAAAAAAGGTATTTGCACTGAATAAGTTGTTCGTCTAAAAAATTCTACCATGCAATTTCCAGGATTATTTCTGTCACTGCGGCCAAAATTTCCGACTACTAGTGATTCTTCTTTGTTTCCAGCTTTTGCATTCTAGTCACCAGTGATAATTAACATATCCTGATTGCATGTTCGGTCAATTTCAGGCTGCAGAAGTTGATAAAAATCTTCAATTTCCTCATCTTTGGCTTTGGTGGTTGGTGCATAAATTTGAATAATAGTCATGTTAACTGGTCTTCCTTTTAGGCATATGGATATTATCCTATCACTGACAGCATTGTACTTCAGGACAGATCTTGAAACATCCTTTGGGGTGATGAATGCCACGCCATTCTTCCTCAAATTGTCATTCCCTGCCTAGTAGATCATATGGTTGTCTGATTAAAATGTCCAAAACCAGTCCATTTCAGCTCACTAATGCCTAGGATATCAATCTGTATGCGCTTCATTTCATTTTTGACAACTTCTCATTTTCCTAGATTCATACTTCGTAATTCCATGTTCCGATTATTAATGGATGTTTGCAGCTGTTTCTCCTCAATTTGAGTCATACCATGTCAGCAAATGGAGGTCTCGAAAGCTTTACCTTATCCATATTAGTAAGGCTGGTTTTACTCTGATGATGCAGCTCTTTCCCAGTCGTATTTTGAGAGCTTTCTAAACTAAGTGACTCATCCTCCTCTTCTGTATTGGACAGTGTTTCCAGACTATTCGTGAAGTTGTGCAGTAATGTATCAGTGTTTCTCTGCTATTCATAAGGTTTTCCCTTGCCAATTCTTTGAGAAGTGGATGGCCTCCTCCTTCTTCCTAGTCTTGCTCAGTCTGTAAGCCGTGCTGAAACCTGTGCACTATGTGCACCCTGCTGGGTTTGAAACACCAGTGGCACAGCCTTAAGCCTCACAGCAACACGTTACCACAGTAGGACAAACCAACAGACAAGTTTGTCTCCCTTAGCTGTTCGAAACCTCTTCAGCCTCCTTTTACCTAGATCCCTGATGCTGCCTCCTTGCTCTGTCCCCACCCCCCTGTCCTTTATCTCTCCTTTCCCCTGCTTTCCCACCTTGCTGCTTGTGGGATGTGGCCTGGGTTCCCTCCCCTCACCTGGATCCCTGCAGCTAACATTATTGGACACCTACTCAGCAACCTTTTTCATCATACTTATTTAATCTGTATGCCGAGTAAATAATCTGAGAATCTGGACTTTATGAAGAAGAAGGCATCAGATTGGAGGAGGACTCATAAGCAACTTGTGATGTGCAGGTGATAAAACCTTGCTTGCTGAAAGTTAGGAGGACTTGAAGCACTTAGTGATAAAGATCAAAAACTTCGGTATGGATTGTACCTCAACATAAAATTAGAATTTTCACAACTACACCAATAAGCAACATTATGATAAATGGAGAAAGTGTCGAAGTTGTCAAGGATTTCATTTTACTTGGATCCACAATCAATGTCCATGGAAGCTGCAGTCGAGAAATTAAATGATATATTGCATTGGACAAACTTGCTGCAAAAGACCTCTTTAAAGCATTAAAAAGCAAATATGTCGTCTTGAGGACTAAGGTACATGTGTTAGACTGGGTTCTCTAGAGAAACAAAAACCAGCAAAGCTTATATAAATATATATATATAGAGAGAGAGAGAGAGAGAGAAATTTATCTTAGAAAAATGGCTCACAAACATATAGAAGCCTGCAAGTCCAAAGTCCCTGGATCATACATATGTCCCCATTCTAAGTTTCAGGATCCCATTTTTTCTCAATCAGTGCCCTCGCTTTAATGTCAGACACCGTTCTGGATTGGCAATTTAGTTGGCATTGTAATTCAGCCACCCTTACAATAAGACTCTGGGTTTGGTTTTCAGCAATATCAGCTCTGTTACTAGAAGATATAAGGCTTTCTCTCAGAGCACAGCTGGAAGCACTGAGGTCTTTTATTCAGCGCTTAAGCCGAGACTCAGCAGCTGTGAGCTCATCTCGCTCTTTCACCACTTTGTCTAGTGTTAGTAGGACCAACCAACCAGCTTCCTTATACTCCTCATTCAGACAAAATTGCAGAAAAGTATCAAATATCCGATCACCCAGAGCATCACTTCTCACAAGTACTTGATCAATTGGTGGTGCTATTTCGCATATTAATTTTGCCACCTCACGCCATGGATTAGCAGGGCCCTCTTTACTAGCAGATGCAGGGTCTCTAGTGTCATTAAGATTAATCAAACTGGAGAACCAATCTAGGAAGCCCATCTTTATGATTTTGTCTCTCTAGAACCACTCCCGGTACCAAATGTGTTAGACCGGGCTCTCTAGAGAAACAAAGTCAGCCTTGGTAAGCGGGAGCAAACAAAAACCAGCAAAGCTTATATATATATATATATATAGAGAGAGAGAGAGAGAGAGAGAGAGAGAGAGAGAGAGAGATTGCTTTATCTTAGGAAAATGGCTCACAAACGTATAGAAGCTGACAAGTCTAAAGTCCCTGGATCAAACGTCAAGCTGGAGGCTTTTCCTGGCTCCCGCAACCACAGCGGCTGAGAAGCTCAAGGCTGGCAGGCAGTACCCCAGCTGTTGACTCCAACAAATGACGAATCCAAGATCTCCAGGACGAACGGTGGACTGCTCACTCACGGACAGTTGTAGGCAGCACAGTGGAATCCTGATCCACAGAAGAATGTCTCTCTTCCCAGGATGTCCCTGGATATCCTGGAAGCAGGCCACACCCCTAGGGAAACTCCCCTTCAACAGATTGGCCACTCAGAACACAGTCATCCGATTCCATCATGGGAACAACCACACAGAACTGGGGTCCAGCCAAGTTGACACACAGCTCCAACTATCACAGTACACCTGAACCAACCCATGGTATTTTCTGTCACCTTATATACATGTGAAGGCTGGACAGTGAATAAGGAACACCAAAGATTAATTAATGCCTTTGAATTATGGTTTTGGCACATGGAGTGCCAGAGGAATGAGCTAATCTGCCTTGGAGGAAGTAAAGCCAGAATATTCATTAGAAGGTAGTATGGTGAGACTTTGTTTTACATACTTTGGATATCTTATCAGAAGGGAGCAATTCCTGGAGAAGGATATCATACTTGGTAAAGTAGAGGGTCAGCAATATACCTTCAACAAGATATATTGACACAAAAAACAAACCAAACTACCATCGAGTCAAATTTGACTCATAGCGACCGCTCATTGGGTTTCCGTGGCGGTATCTGTCCAGAAGTAGATTGCCCAACCTTCCTTCCGAGGAGTCAAATGCTGCAGGCACTAATCCAGTCATGCAAGTCATCTCCAACTCATGGCAACCCTGTGTGTGTCAGAATAGAGCTCAGCTCCTCAGGGTTGTCATTGTTTAATTTTTTGGAAGTAGATCACCAGACCTTCCTCTGAGACACGTCTGAGTGCTCAGACCTCCAACCTTTTAATTAACAGCTGAGCACTTAACCATTTGCACAAACCAGGGACTCCACCCTGCTAGCTAAGAGCCCCAATTTACACATGAGAAAGCCAAACCCGAAGAGTAGAGTTAGAAAACATGCCCCAAACTTGTCAGTGGCAGAAGTAGAGCTCAGAAAGTTTTGTCTGGTTCTGAAGCTGTGCTGCACTACCCCTGTAATACTAGCTTGGTTGTGATATGTAACACGGTCCGTGATTCTTCCTTCAGTTTAGTTTGAAGTCCGAAGCACTGATGTTTTTATAGCATCTGTCTTGGTAGTCATGATGCTGAATTGAGTTTGGAGCCTCTCTCAAGCTTTAGTTTTCTTATCTGTAAAATAGAGTGATATACCTGTATGATCAACTGCCACATCTTTCTCCCAAAGAAGGGTTGGTGGGTTCAAACTGCCAATCTTTCCATCAGCAGTAGAGTGCTTAATCCTTTAAGGAGGAGAAGAGAAAAATGGAAAGGTTTTGGAAGCAGAATAAAGAGTAGGGAATATAAATAAAAAAAAATATATATAAGACAGTCATAAAAAGGGTATTGAACCCAAGAGAAAGGAAGTGATGAAGGGCCAAGAGCCAAAGGGCTTTTTCACCTGGTCTGCCCAACAGAGAATATTTATTTCACACAGTTCTGTTTGAGAGTGCACAGAGAAGTGTTCAGAGAAGGAAGTAGTAAGAGTTGGGCAGTGCCCAGCCCAGCTGATAGCTGCACAAACCAGAATTTTAGTTTCAGGATTAGGAGCTAGTTTGTGGTATCAAGGGGCCACTTTAAAGTCCATCCATGTCATGTTCTGGATATGGAAACAGAAGGGAAATAACATAGTATTAAGTTTACTTTTCTTTCTGAAAGAGCTCTGGTGGTGTAGTGGTAAAGCATTGGGCTGCTAACTAAAAGGTCAGTGGTTCAAACCCACCAGTTATTCCATGGGAGAAAGATAAGGCAGCCTGCTTCCATAAAGATTTACAGCCTTGGAATCCCTATGGGGCAATTCTACTATCTTACAGGGTTGCGATGAGTCAGAATCAACTAAATGGCACTGGGTTTGGTGTTAGAGTTTTTTTTTTTTTTCCTTTTTGAAGTTAGTCTAAGAATTAAGTCTGCTTGCTCTATGCCGTGCAGTTTAAACCCATTATCTCATTTCATTCTCATTGCATTCCCAAGAGGCAAGACATAATATATCCATTATGGATATAAAGGTGAAGTAAAGGGTCAGCTAAGGTAAGGGAAATTCTCAATGAGATGGATTAATACAATAACCACAACAGTGAACTCAGACATACTAGAGATCATGAATAAAGCACAGGACTGACAACATTTTGTTCTGATCTCCATGAGTGGGAGCCGCCTTAACGGCAACCAACAACAGAAACAACGTGGTTCAGGCAACAGAACTGCAGGGCAGTCACAGAGTTGGTGCATGGCCAGGCTAAGATTCAGACCCTCAGTTGCCTGACTCCAAAGACTTCTCTTCCTTCTACCCTCCCCTGCAAATCTCCACTGTCCTTTCTTTACTCCCAGTCTTTCACACAGCTGTTAACTAGATAGCAATAGCCTGGGTTGCTTAGAAAAGACTCCTTTCAGACCTGCTCCAAGAGACAGAAGACCATGCTCCCCCCAAGTGAAGCTGCAGGAGAGCCACAACTGGGTGCAGGGCCTCACACAATGACATCAAGACTCAGGCTAGCACACTCATTCAACTTTATTTTCCTCTTTGTAGTAATTCACAAGAAGGCTCTTCTGTGTAGTCCCAAAGGTGTCCTCCCCAGGCTTCGAAGAAGAGGGTGCAAACATCCTGGGATGTACCTGGACTGACCAGGCTTAGGTCCTAGGCCAGTTACTCTGGCCAGAGGATCCAGTACTCCCACTGACCAGACCTGACACATGTTCACCCCTAGAGGTTGAAGACAGGGTATAGGGGGGTCCTCTAAAAAAATACAATGCCAGTGGAATATTTTGTTGTTGTTAGGTGCTGTCAAGTCAATTTTTGAGTCATAGCAACCCTATGTGTTACACAGTAGAGCTGCTTCATAGGGTTTTCTAGGCTGTAATCTGTCAGTTTCTCATACTGTGATGGCTTGCGTGTTGCTGTGAGGCTGGAGGCTATGCCACTGGGTCCCCTGAAGTGGACAGTTTTCAGTGGAGCTTCTAGACTAAGACAGACTCAGAAAAAGGAAGAGGCCATCCACATCTTAAAGAATTGGCCAGTGAAAACCTTATGAATAGCAGTGAAAAACTGATATAATGGACCAGGCAGTGTTTTGTTCTATTGTACATAAGGGCCGCTATGAGTCGGAGCCAGCTCGGTGGCACCTAACAACAACAATCTTTACAGGAGCAGATAAGGAGCAGATCGCCAGCTCTTTCTCTCAGGGAATCTCTGGGTAGATTAGAACAGCCAGCCTTTCAATTAGCAGCCTAGTATTTAACCGATGAGCCACCAGGATTCCTTTACTCAGTTGTGAAAAGAAAGGAAATCCTGATTCATGCCACAGCGTGGATGAACTTTGAGAACATTATGCTGAGTGGAGTAAGTCAGTCACAAAAGGATAAATACAAAGATGTCATTTATATGAAATAAGCAAAAATATAGAAAATAAAGATTATTAGTGGTTACCAGGTGTGGGAGGAAGGAGGGAAGGGAGAGTTTTTGCTGTGTTCATGGTGGTGGAATAATTCAGAAAAGGATAGCGATAATGGTTGAAGAACATGAAGAATGCAATCAGTGTCACTGATTATACATGTAGAGACTGTTGAACTGGTAGGTGTTCTGTTGTATATATTTTCATCACTGTAAAAAACATTATATAATATTATGTAAATATATAATACATGCCTACAGTATATAATATATATACAGTACAGTTTGGGAAAACTGGAAACTATGTAAGGTAGAAACCTGTCAGAGAAGGAAAATCCACATGTTTTCCATAAAAATGAGCAATAGAAAAGTGGTAAGACTGCCCTGTCAAAAGTGGAAAACGTGTGTGACCTGGAAATACAAAGCAGTCTTGTCGAATTGTGGCTCTCACAGGTTTAACTGTATGTGTATATACATACATATACCTATGTTGTTGTTGTTATGTGCCATCAAGTTGGACCCAACTCATAGTGACCCCTCCTAGGGTTTCCAAGGCAGTATCACTATGGAAGTGGATTGCCCAACCTTCCTCCCAAGGAGTGGCTGGTGGGTTTGAACCACGAGCCTCCTGGTTAACAGTCAAGTGCCTTAGGCACTATGCTACCAGAGTTCCTCTATATATACGTATACACACACACACACATATATAAACATACATACTTTGTGTGTGTGTGTGTATACCCATCACTCAGCTGTCAGTTGTCATACTGTGGTGGCTTGCTGTGAGGCTGGAGACTATGCCACTGGTATTTCAAATATCAACAGGATCACCCGTGGTGGATAGGTTTTAGTGGACTTTCCAGACTAAGACAAACTAGGAAGAAGGATAGGGGCATCTGCTTCTGAAAAAAGTGGCCAGTGAAAACCTTATGAATAGTAGTGAAACATTTTGTGATATAATGCCAGAAGGTCATAAGGCACTCAAAATACAACTGGAGAAGGACTGCCTCCTCAAACAGAGTTGACGTTAATGACGTGGATGGAGTAAAGCTTTTGGGACCTTCATTTGCTGATGGGGTACAACTCAAAATGGAAAGAAAACAGCTGCAAATATTCATTAATAATCAGAGTGTGGAATATATGAAGTATGGATTTAGGAAAATTGGAAGTTGTCAAAAATTAAATGGAACGCATAAAGATGGATATCCTAAGAATTAGTGAACTGAAATAGACTGGTATTGGCCATTTTGAATCAGATAACCATATGATCTACTAAGCCAGGAACGACAGATTGAAGAAAATGGCATCATGTTCATCATCAAAAAGAACATTTCAAAATCTGTCCGGAAGTACAATGCTGTCAGTGATAGGATAATATCCACATCCATGTGCCTATAAGTAAGACCGAAATTCTGGTAGCATAGTGCCTAAGGCATTTGACTGCTAGCCAGAAGGGTGGCAATTCAAACCCACCAACCACTCCTTGGAAGGAAGGTTGGGCAATCTGCTTCCATAGTGACACCACCTTGGAAACCCAAGGAGGGGTCACCATGAGTTGGGTTTGACTCCATGGCAGTGAGTTTGGTTTTGGTTATAAGTAAGACCAGTTAATACTACTGCTATTCAAATTTATGCATCAACCACTAAAGCCAAAGATGAAGAAATCAAAGATTTGTACCAACTTCTGCAGTCTGAAATTGACCAAACATGCAATCAAGATGGATCAATTATTACTAGTAATTGGAATGTGAAAGTTGGAAACAAAGAAAAATCATCGGTAGTTGGGAAAATATAGCCTTAGTGATAGAAATGATGCCAGAGATCTCATGATAGAATTTTGCAAGACCAATGACTTACTCATTGCAAACGACTTTTTTCAACAACATTAACAGCGGTTATACATGTGGACCTCTCTAGATAGAATAAACAGGAATCAAATTGACTGCATGTGTGGAAAGAGGTGATGGAGAAGCTCAATATCATCAGTCAAAACAAAGCCAGGAGCTGACTGTGGAACAGACCATCAGTTGCTCATATGCAAGTTGAAGTTGAAGCTGAAGAAAATTAAAACAAGTCCATGAGGCCCAAAATATGACTGTGATCATATCCCACCTGAATTTAGAGACCATCTGAAGAATAGATTTGACACATTGAACACCAATGACTGAAGACCACCAGACAAGTTGTGGGGTGACAACAAGAATATCATATATGAAGAAAGCAAAAAATCATTAAAATGACAGGAAAGGAAGAAAAAGCCAAAAGGAATGTCAGAAGAGACTCTGAAACTTGCTCTTCAATGGAGAGTAGCTAAAGCAAATGGAAGAAATGATGAAATAAGAGATGAATAGATTTCAAAGTGTGGCTTGAGAAGACAAAGTAAAGTAAGACCTGGAGTTAGAAAACCAAAAGGGAAGAGCATGCTTGGTATTTCTTCAGCTGAGAGAATTGAAGAAAAAATCCAAGCCTTGAGTTGCAGTATTGAAGGATTCTTTGGGCAAAATGTTGAAGAGCAAAGATGTTGCTTTGAAGAGTAAGGTGTGCCTAACCTTAACCATGGTATTTTCAATCACTTCATATGATTGTGAAAGCTAGACAATGAGTAAGAAAGGTAAAGCAGAGTTGATGCCTTTGAATTGTGGTATTAGCAAAGAATACTGAAAATATCATGAACTGCCAAAAGAACACATAGAGCTATCCCAGAAAAAGTGCAGAGGAATGCTCCTTGGAAGCAAGAATGGCCAGACTTTGTCTTACCTATTTTGGTCATGTTGTTAGATGGGACCAATCCCTGGAGAAGGATATCATGCCTGGTAAAGTGGAGGGTCAGTGAAAATGGGGCAACAAGATGGATTGGCATGGTGGGTACGATGATGGGCTCAAGCATGGCAAGGATTTTAAGGATGGCACAGGACTGCACAGTGTTTTGTTCTATTGTACGTAGGGTCACTCTGAGTCAGAGCTGACTCGTTGGCAACAACAACAACGTGTACACATGTGTTTACATACATATACCTATATAAACATAGGTACATATATGTACAGTTATGCATGCATAGAAGTCCACATGTACATGCATATGTACAATGTGCCTGCATACATACACACATACACATACATTATTGTTGTTAGGTGCCACTGAGTTGGCTCCAACTCATACAACAGAATGAAGCACTGTCCAGTCCTATGCCATTCTCACAGTCCTTGCCATACTTGAGCCCATTGTGGCAGCTATTGTGTTGGTCTTTCCCTTTTTCACTGACCCTCCACTTTACCAAGCATGATATCTTTCTCCAGAGAATGGTCCCTTCTGACAACATGACCAGACTAGATGAGATGTGAAGTCTGGCCCTTTTTGCTTCCAAGGAGCATTCCGGCCATACTTCTTCCAGGACATATATGTTAATTAGTTCTTCTGACAGTCCGTGTTGTTTTCCATATTCTTTGCCAGCACCACAATTCAAAGGCATCAACTCTTCTTTGGTCATCCTTATTCATTTTCCATCTTTTCACATGCATATGTGATATACATACACACACATAAACATACATGATACTCATGTACACAGCACACACACATGAACATGTGTGCATACACACGTGCACATACATGTACACACACATACATATACACGAGATACCGTGAGTCAAAAATGCCCTCTGCCTTGTTATGTCACCATCTAGGAATTTCATAGTCAACATCTTAGTAATTTTATGGCAGGAACTACAGAGATTTGTAGTGATTCAGTCTCAGATCCAGAGTCATTTGCATGGCATTGTCAAGTAGAGCAAACTCATGAATTATCTTGTGTTTTCTCTACTATACCTGCTTTAAGAATTCATCTTACAATGAGATAAAAATAATTGGAAATTGGATACTTAGTGTTTCTTGTTCTAAGAAATAACTTTCAGCCTTGATTTATGGGTTAAGTCAAGTGAGCAATTGAATTAGATTTTTTTAAGTCACAGAGATTTCATGGAATTTCTACCTTCCTTTTAGCTATGTTTCTTGGAGGTAAAATTGTTGTTGTTGTTGTTGTTGTTATGTGCCGTCGAGCGGACCTGACTCATAGCAACCCCTCCTTGGGTTTCCAAGGCAGTATCACTATGGAAATAAAATTAGGAGGCTTCATTAAGGCTCTGTTTTGATAGAATGTCTATCTTTATCTATACTTAGCATGGACAAGAGAAGTGACATATGTTTTGTCAGATCCCTGTGCTGGGTCTTTCACATGAGCCACCTCATTTAATCCTTTCAAAACTCCTGTGGGGTAGGTGGTATTATAACCATTTAACAGGTACTTGTGCAGCTGTAAGAAACTTTGGTGGGCAGTGCTTAAAGCATTCAGCTGCTAATCAAAAGGTCAGCAGTACGAACCCACCAGCTGCTCCAAAGGAGAAAGATGAGGCAGTCTACCTTTGTAAAGATTTACAGCTTTGGAAACCCTATGGGGCAGTTCTATTCTGTCTTACAGAGTTGCTATGAGTTGGAAGTGGTTCGATGACAGTAGGTTTGGTTTGGTTGGGTTGTGCAGCGTAAGCAGTAGATTTTCTGCCTTTTCCAACATGTTAGATAATTACAGGATGCCAAGAAATTCTCAGTTACCGTTAGAACAATTTCATACACAATTATACTCAAATAATTTCAGGCAAATTATTCTATTTTAATTGCAACAGATCCAGAGAGCGTTCATTTTAAATCGTCATGCCATGTCTTTCTGATTTTTGCTTTGAAACAAAGAAAGAATATTGTTTGAGTAGAAACAGTCTTGGATGTTATGAAGAATTAAGTTGTTTTGAATATAGGCTTAGACCTAACAAACACCCTCCCCTGAACTATCATTTTGAGTGGAAATTTCAGACATCTGGGATAGAATGCAAACTGATTCTTTCATTCTGGCATCATATAACAGGGTGGATGCTGCTTTACAAAAGTTGGATAACATATATTTTGATATGTTTTGAAATAAATGAATGTTTAAGAAAGGCTACAGTGATTAGCACTCATAACCAAGCCTCTAGATAAATTATATTTTCCTAGAATACCTATATAAGAAGGGAACACTTTATGTTTCTGTTCACAGATCAACTTTTGATCTGTCCATATTACACAGGGACCTGGGCCCATTTGGTCCCTCCAGTGCCTCTGTTTAATGAGAGTGTATATTAGCTGTGCTTCTATTGCACCTAGTTACTATGCTTTTGCCTGGGCACATGTTCTTCAGCTATCTTCCTCTTCCCAGCCACTCTTCTTCCACTGTACTCTAGCATAGACATATGGTACAGGAATAGGAACAAAAAAACTGAAAACATATAGTCAAACAAAGGCTTGCACATCTGTATTGATTGCATCACTAGTCACAATATCCAGAATAGGTGGAAACAACCTAAATGTCCATCAAAGGATGAGTGGATAAACAAATTGTGCTGTACCCATCCAGTGGAATATTACTCAGACGTAAAAAATGAAGTACTGATATATTTTACAACATGGATGAACCTTAAAAATATTATGCTAAATGAAAGAAGCCAGGCACAAAGGGCATATACTGTATGATTCCTTTTATATGACATATTCAGAAAAGGTAAATCCATAAAGATTGGTGTTTGTTAGAGGTTGGGGGTGGGGGGAAAGGGGAGTGACTGCTTAATGCATATAGAGTTTTGTTTTGGAGTGATTAAAATGTTTTGGAACTACAAAGAGGTAGTGGTTGCACAACATTATGAAAGTACTGAATGTCGCTAAATTGTACACTTTAAAATAGTTAATGATTAATTTTATGTTAATTTCACTACAGCTGAAAAAAGAAAAATCAGGAAAGTTTTTCTTTTTAATTATCCCTGAGAAGTTGACTTTTATATGCCCTGCTAGGGTACTACTCTATAGTTACCGAAATTTGGTCTATTCCCAAATTGAACTTATTTCCTTATGAAACAAACAAAATTCTAACCACCCATTATCTTATCTATTTCTGCTAGTTTTTTCAATTCTTATCTATAGAAGTATCCTTGAGTTTCTGCCTTCCTCACTCCTACCCGCTACATAGGCCTCTGATCTCGGTAACTATGTCTTCCACAAAACACTGCTTATCCAAGCATTTTCTTCCTTCCCATTGCGCAGCTTTCAGGCACTCTTCGTACTCTTCGTGCACATTCTGAAGCCCTTCCGTACTCTGGCTCCACCTTCTTTTTATGTTCTGCTACTTTACATGCAGCCCTCACTCCCACTGGGCAGGGCTTATAGGCCCAATTCTTGAGATGCTTTTCCTCTCCTACTGCTATTGCCTTTCTTCTTGACTAATTCAAATCTCTTCTTCCTTCAAGATTTACCTCTTCAGGAGATCCTAGATAGAGTGGGAGAACAATGTGCAACAAAATTCAAAATCTTTTTTTTAAAAAAAAAAAGGACCAAGTTTGCTGGTCTGATAGAGCCTGATGGAACCCCTAATATTGTGGCCCCTAGCTGCCCATCAGGTCTGGAACTGAACCCACTCCGTGGCTTCTGGCCAAACAAAAGATAGGCACATGAGCTGAACATTTACGTTAGGTAGATACACTCCTTGGAGAGATCAATCATGGGAGAATAAAAGGGCTGTGTAAGCACAGGGAGACAGCTCAGGGGGCAGGAGTACGTGGGAGGGAAGGACACAGGGAAGAGGTAACTATGGTGAGGAAGTGGGAGGGGAGCTGTTACATTGTGGTAAATTGTAGTCAGTGTCATGAGAGAAAGTGTATTTGAGCTGCTATATGGAAAGTGAATTTGCTCCATAAACTTTCACCCAAATCACAATAAAAATTTAAAAAAAAAAAAGGCTTGGCCTCTTCAAGTTCTACCTCTGTGTGAAGCTTTTCCTGACTTCTCAGTCTCCAATTTGGTCATTCTCTTCACTGTATGTTAATGAACTTATTGACCATAGCCCTGGTGGTGCAATGGTTAAGCATTCAGCTACTAACTGAAAGAACAGCAGTTCAAACCCACCAGGGACTGCATGGGAGAAAAGACCTGGTTATCTGTTCCTGTAAAGATTAACCAAAACCCATTGCCTCTGAGTTGCTTCCAACTCGTAGTGACCCTGTCTGCCTATTAATAGCCCTTTATGGTTATGAGCTGCAAAAATGACAGCCTAGGAAACTCTATGGGGCAGTTCTACTCTTTCTGTCACATGAGGTCACAGTGAGCCAAAAATCAACTTCATGGAACATAATGACATACTTGAATTTAGTGTTATTGCTTAGTTTGAATATCATTTCCTTCTTTATTTCCCCAAAGGCATGCACATGGTTTTCCCTCATTACATTCAAAGTTTCTTGAAGTGATGAAGTTTCTTTTAATGTTGTGCGTGATACATTTTATTTTATAACCAGTGTGGAAAGAGTACCTTGACTATGCCCACATTTTTATAACATCCAGAGGTTACAGTTATCTTGCTTATAAATGTCCTTTTATTAAATTTTTAATGCATTTTATTGAAATATAATTTATGTACAGTGAAATACAGAAAACTAAAGTAACATGGGTCAATGCCTATATATATATATATATACACACACACACACACACACACACACACACACACACACATATATACACTTTTAAACCAATTGGCTTGGTCAGAAAAAAAGAAACAAATGTGTAGCTGACATCATTAGCCCTAAAATTTCTAATTTTCTGAAGCAGCAACCAGTACAGCAAGGCACTCACTTTAAAATGTGTTTCCTTTGCTTCTGCCATCAGAATTAACAACCAGTCAATATGCACTAAAGGAGCTCTGGTGGCATAGTGCCTCAGGCATTTGACTGCTAATCAGAAGGTTGGTGCTTCAAACCCACCAGCCACTCCATGGAAGGAAGACTGGGCAGACTACTTCCATAAAGATTTACCACCTTGGAAACCCAAAGGAGGGTCACTGTGAGTCAGAATTGACTCGATGGTAGTCAGTTTGGCTTGCTTTGAGATGTCCGCTGAGGAGCCCTGGTGGCACAGTGGTTAAACACTTGGCTGCTAACCAGAAGGTTGGCAGTTCAAACCTGCCATTGATTCCTTGAGAAAGATGAGGCAGTCTGCTTCTGTAAAGATATATAGCCTTGGAAACCCTATGGGGCTTCTACTCTTCCTATTATAGGATCACCATGATTCGGAATCATCCCAATGGCAGTGGATTTGGTTTGGTTTGGAGACGTCTGTTTATGAAATATTAATTTGTGTAACACTGAAAAGCTTTCTAAACCTACCAAGGTGTATTTTAAAGAAGGAAACATAAAGCAGGGTTTAGGTTATTGATGCTCTTTTTAATCTTCCTCATAATTAAAATATAAAGCATACACTGGTTAAGCTCAGGCTACCAAATGTAAAAGATTGATTTACTGTTTATATGCCTGAAGGCAAAAGACTTCCATGTGGCAGTTGTGTTTCTTGGCAGGGCGTGTTTACACACCTGTTTCCCTTATACAGTCAATCCGTTAACTCTAAAGCTTTGCTCTAAAGTTTATTAGAGTTTCCCAATAGTCTCAGACCTCGTCCTCTCGATTAACATTCATGTTACCTTGTGTGTTTATCTTTGTCCTACGTCTTAAAATATTTCCACTAGGAATTCCAGCTCTGAAATATCTGAAATGTTGACTTCAAAGTAAGTGGAAGGGAGCCAAGCATGCTTCTTCTGAAGATAAATGGGAGCACTCTTGACTAAGGGACAAAGTCAAGGTCCACTAACTTAAACAGGATGCAGTATATCTTAGGGAAGCTAACCTTGTTCATGTTTTAAGAAAGAAAAGAAAGCCTTACATTAAAGAAAAAAACAAATAGATTTTACCTTGTAAGTGATTATGCCTGTAGGGCACCATCTCCTTCACACTCTCAGCTTCCACCATGAGCTCATCCTCCCTCAACTCTCACTCTTGCTGTTGATACTACTGCAAAGCCCTTGGCTGCAGGGATCCTGGGAACTCGGCCTGTAGGCTAAGTGGGATTAGAAGACCAAATGTGTGATGGTCAACTTGTAGTCAGCATAGCTTGCGACTGGAACTAAATGATAGACATTTGGAGAGATTGAGAGCAAACATTATAGGTGTCGACCAAGGGGGTTACTGCACACATCACACTATGTGATACAGAAAGAAATTATTTGGGGTGATGGCTTCCCCTTGGTAAAAGTTGGGAGAATTTAATTGCTTGTATTGTGCTTGGCACAGGACCAGGCGGTGTTTCATTCTTTTGTGTATAAGGTCGCCACGAGTCAAAGCCAACTCTACAGCAACTAGAAACAACAGTGTACTGTCTAAAACTTTCAGTGCTTCCTAAGTTATTACTAAGTTATGATCCTTGATGGTAACTCATTTTTGTTAGTTTTAGAACAAGAGTTTCTCCTATCCAGAGCCCCAAGCAGCAGACCTTATATTACCAGTGGATTCTATCATCTGAAATATGACAGTATCTGAAATTTAGCACATCCTTTGGCTAAAATCATATTCATTTCAGAGCAAGAGGTATTTCCTACCCAGTCCTTGAGGTTTGGTATTGTGCAGTTTCTCAATGGAATATACAATGCTGCCTATTCTTATGAAGCTTAAAAAACAAACTCATTGCCTGTGAGTTGATTCTGACTCATAGCAACCCTATAGGTTAGAGTACAGCTGCCCCATAGGGTCTCCAAGGCTGTAAATCTTCACAAAAGTAGACTGCCACATCTTTCTCCAATCAAGCAGCTGGCGGGTTCAAACCACTGACCTTTTGGTTAGCAATGGAATGCTTTAACCACTACGCCACCAGAGCTGACCTTTAGGTTCACAGTCAAGCGCTTAACCACTGCACTGCTAGGACTCCTTTTAGAAACCCCAGCTACTCACTTACTCATGTAACAAGTACACCTACTATGGTGTCAGGCACTGTGCTAGGCACTTAACATTCGAAGCCTTCTACAAATAAACAACTCTGAAGAGAAAAAAATTCCAGAGAAGAGTGATGGTTGAGCTCAGAGGAGTACTGAGGCATAGGGGAAGAAAGAGGAGTGAGCAAAGGAAACAGAAGAGGAGTGTCTAGGGAGATCAGAATAAATCTGGCTGGTGTGATATTGGGGCATCGTTGAAGAAGAATATTTTAAGAACGACAGAGTGGTCAGTAGCAAACTTTTATCAGTCACCCTTTACTAATGGTGAAAGCACATCATTTTTCATACTATCCCTTTAAAGACAGTAAAGTCTTTGTGAGCACCAAACCCACAGCCTACCCATGCCTTCCCTTCCTTCTTGACTCCCAGGTGTTCCACATCACAACTCATTTAGCATGCCAGATTGACTGCTGTACATTTTGAGCTTTCTCATGTTTTTATATACCCTGCTTTTTGCCCCCTTCACCCTGTCATCCAGGTGTTCCTGTGAGTTCCGACCCGAGTACTTTTTAGCTAGCTTAAGTCTTTTCTGTTTAGACTTCTACCTCTTTAAACTGCTGGTGCCACTTGCTTATTCTGCACGAGCCTTTGTGTATTCAGACCTTTAGACTCTACAAGCTCCCTGTCTGATTTCCTAATCCCTGCCTCCCCATCTTCCTATGCCCAGTTCTGTTTTGTTTTCTTGTCCTACATTCCCACACACGCAGACTTCCTGATTCTACTGTCCACCGAGCCCCTTGATACTGTGTCCAACAGCTTTCATCTTTCCACCTACTTAGAGCTTTAGCTTATATGACCTCATTATTTACCCTTATCTGTAGCTTCTCTGGGCTGGTCTTACAGTTACAGCGTGATTCTGCCTATTCCTGCCATGTTAGTATGGTTTCTTCTAAACTACACCTTGAGCTCCTTAGAGAAAATTGATGCACGGCCCAGGTCCTGAACTATTACAAATGGACTCTGTTCAGAAGCATCATGGATTCCATTTTGTAGGTTGTACATGCTGCTCTGGCAATTCAGATGGAGCCACAGTTTTGGTGGTTGGAGGAAAAGACCTCAACTGTTTACCCTGTCTTCCTGCCTTCTCCTCTGGCAAATTCTCACACCTTAAGCCTATGCCTAAGGAGCTCTTGTGGCACCATACTAAGGCATTTGACTGCTAACTAGAAGGTTGGCAGTTCAAACTCACTAGCTGCTCCATGGAAGAAGGATGGGGCAATCTACTTCCATAAAGATTTACTGCCTCAGAAACCCAATGGGGGTCACTGTGAGTCAGAGTCAACTCAATGGCAGTCATTTTGGTTTGTTTTTTGGAAGCTTAAGCCTAGGGCTGAGGACTGGCACAGAAGCGTGGTCAGGAGGTTATAGGATTCTAGAGGTTGTAACACTGGGGATTGAAGATGATGGACTATGCTTAGATAAGGCTGAAAACCAAACCGACTGCCATCTAGTCAATTACGACTCATAGCAACCCCCATTGGGTTTCCAAGGTGGTATATTTTTACAAGGAGCTCTGGTAGCGCACTTGACTGCTAGCCAGAAGGCTGGCAGTTCAAATCCACCAGCCACTCCTCAGAAGGAAGGTTGGGCAATCTACTTCTGTAGTAATACTGCCTCGGCAACCCAAGGAGGGGTTGCTATGAGTCAGGTCCGACTCAACGGTACATAACAACAACAACATATTTTTACAGAAGTAGATTGCCCAGTCTTCCTTCCGTGGAGTGGCTGGTGAGTTTGAACCGCCAACCTTCTGATTAGCAGTCAAATGCCTTAAGCACTGCACCTACAAGGATCCTTATGCTTAGATAAGGAGACAAATGAAGTCAGAACACTGGCCTAGAAGAAATTTGAGGGACTACAGGTCATGGAAGAAGACTGGGCAATCTACTCACATGGATATACTGCCTCGGAAATCCAAGGAGGGGTTGCTATGAGTTGAATCTACTCAATGGCAGTGAGCTTAGTTTGGTTGTTTGAGAGATCATGGGATTGAATTATGTCCCCCTAAAATATGTGTTGGGAGCTCTGGTAGCATAGTGCCTAAGGCACTTGACTGCTAACCAGAAGGCTGGCGGTTCAAACCCACTAGCCGCTCCTCGGAAGGAAGGTTGGGCATTCCTACTTCCGTAGTGATACTGCCTCGGAAACCCAAGGAGGGGTCGCTGTGAGTCGGGTCCGCCTCGACGGCACATTAACAACAACAACAACAAAATATGTGTTGTAAATCCTAACCCCCATCCCTGTAGATGTAATACCATTTGGGAATAGGTTTTTTTTTGTTGTTGTTATGGTAATAATGTCATTATCAATGTTTTTTAAACCAATCACTTTTGAGATACAGAAGAGCAGATTAGACACAGAAGTGAACAAGCACAGATGGGGAAAAGGTAGATGCCATGTGAAGATCTCCAAAGAACGCCAAGAAGAATGCTAGAGAAGCTGCGACAAGGATTTTCCCCCAGAGTCATCAGAGAAAGCCTTCCCCTAGAGCTGGCTTTCTGAATTAGGACTTCTAGCCTCCTAAACTGTGAGAAAATAAAGTTCTATTCAGTGAAGCCACCCACTTGTGGCATTTCTGTTATAGCAGCACTGAGGAACTAAGAAAGGTTAGTGGGGCAGGCAGCAGAGGAGGAGAGACAGGTTGTAGTCAAAAGGAGACACTCAGATGTGAAGTCTTAGTTTGTGTGGTGATGAAATCTAAGATGCAGTGAAACAAAAAATAAAAATAAAAACTTCCATCGAGTCAGTTCCAACTCATAGTGACACCTCCTTGGGTTTCTGAGGTGGTATCTCTACGGAAATAGATTGCCCAGTCTTCCTTCTGAGGAGTGGCTGGTGGGTTTGAACCACCAGCCTTCTGGTTAGTAGTCAAATGCCTTAGGCATTACACCACCAGGGCTCCTGCAGTGGAACTAAGGGCTTCTAGTGGTTCTCTGACAGCCCCAGAGTCCTGATCATTAATAGCAGAACGTCTTAACCCATTTCCAATCCTTCTGCATAAGTCTGAGCCATTCAGGATGTCCACATGTTGAGAGTCAGATTTCAGAGTCTTAAAACCTACTATGGAACCTGAGGCCCTGAGCTGTGGACATCCTGGGCTTATCTCAACAATATATAGTGACACTCTAACTTGAGACTCCTTCATAAAATGAATATGCTTTGTTTCATAAACACGTCCAGCTTTTCCCTAGAGAACAGTATGCAGAAAATATCTACTTACACATTTAAATCAAAGACAACAAATTTAATAAACTGATCCCAGGGAGAGTCTGATAAAAATAAGTTCAGTTTGACATGCAAACAGGCCTATAGTTGAAAGAGAGCAGACAAGCCCCTTCATCTAGATGGCACTTAACCTAACCTGCTCTTGATTCTCTTGCTTCATCTGCTGTGACATCCCATGTCCTGACTACTCATCTTACATTGAGACCTTGCTTCTGCTTGTTTCTCATACTTCTGTGTGCATGTTTGACTTCTCAACCAAACTATAAGCTCCTTGAAACCATCAGATATATTAAATTCATCTTTCTATCCCCCACAAAGTCCATGCCTGCTCCAAATGAGATGTGCAGCAACTATTTTTTAATGCATTAAAGAAAAAGAAAGAAAGGTGACATTTTTGAGCTCTAGAAACTAATCTAAGGCTTTCAGCATCACCAACTAACAAATCACTGACAGAACCCAGTTAAATCTTTAATTGAATTTGTCATTTAAGGACTCATTATTTTTCATTTATCTTCATCAGGGTTTTGGATAGTGGACTGGCAACTGAGGGGAATATGAGTGTTAGAATTCTTCCTGAAAACCAAGTCATTAAGAAAATTTTGAGAAGAGACAATGATGAGTTGGTTTTAGACATGTTAAATGTGAAATGTACCCATGGCAAATAAAGTAGGCTTTGTAGTAAGGCCTATATTAAATTAACAGCCCCACCACTCACTAGCCGTAGGACACTGTGTGAGTTATTTAACCTGAATTTAGAGACTATACCAAGAATGGGAGCTCTGGTAGCATAGTGGCTAAGACACTTGCCTGCTAACCAGACGGCTGGCGGTTCAAACCCACCAGCCACTCCTCGGAAGGAAGGTTGGGCAATCCTACTTCCGTAGTGATACTGTCTTGGAAACCCAAGGTGGGGTCGCTATGAGTCGGATTTGACTCAACAGCACTTAACAACAACAACAACAACAACAACATACCAAGAATAGATTGGATGCATTGAATACCAGTGACTGAAGACCAGACAGGTAATGGGATGACATCAGGAACATCATACATGAAGACAGCAAAAGGTCGTTAAAAAGACAAGGAAGAAAGAAAAGACCAAAATGGTTGTCAGAAGGGACTGTGAAACTAGCTATTGAATGTAGAGTAGCTAAAGGAAATTGAATAAATGATCAGATAAAAGAGCTAAACTGAAATGTGCAAAGAATTTGTTGTTAGAAAGCCAAAAGGGAAGAACATGCTTGGCATTTCTCAAGTTGAAAGAACTGAAGAAAAAATTCAAGCCTCGAGTTGCAACCAATGGTATTGAAGGAAGAAGTGTAAGGCGTGCTGAACACATTGGCAGAAAACAAGGCTCCAGGAATTGATGAAATACCAACTGAGAGCTTCAACAAATGGATGCAACACTGGAAGCACTCACTTGTCTATGCCAAGAAATTTGGAAGATAGGTATCTGGCTAACTGACTAGAAGAGATCCATATTTGTGCCCATCCTAAAGAAAGGTGATCTAGCACAATGGGGAAATTTTCTAACAGTGTCATCAATATCACATGCAAGTTAGATTTTGCTAAAAAGAATTAAAAAATGGTTGCAGCTGTATATCAAAGGGAACTGCCAGAAATTCATGGTGGGTCAGAAGAGGAAATGGAACAGGGAAATCATTGCTGATGTCACATGGATCTTGGCTGAAAGCAGAAAATACCAGAAAGATGTTTACCTGTGTTTTTACTGACTATGCAGAGGCATTTGACTGTATCATAACAAATTATGGATAACATTACGAAGAATAGGAATTCGAAAACACTTAATTGTGCTCATGAGGAACCTACACATAGACCAAGTCATTGGAACAGAACAAGGGGAATACTGCCTGGTTTAAAATCAGGAAAGGTGTGCATCAGGGTTGTATTCTTTCATAATACTTATTCAGTTGTAAGCTGAGTAAATTATCCAGGAAGCTGGACCACATGAAGAGGAATGTGACATCAGGATTGGAAGAAGATTCATTGATAACCTGCAAGCAACCTTACTTGCTGAAAGTGAAGATGACTTGAAGCACTCACTGATGAAGATCAAAGACTACAGCCTTCATAATGGATTATATATCAGCATAAAGAAAAGAAAAATCCTTGTAACTGGACCAATAAGCAACATCATGATAAACAGAGAAAAGACTGAAGTTGTCAAGTTTTGCTTGGAGCCATAATCAATGCCATGGAATCAGCAGTCAAGAAATCAAGTGACATATTGTAGTAGACGAGTCTGCTGCAAAAGAGCTCTTTAAAGTATGCAAGAACAAAGATGTCACTCTGAAGAATAAGATGCATCTGACCCAAGCCATGGTATTTTCAATTGCCTCAAATGCATGGGAAAGCTGGAATATTGAATAAGGAAGACCACAGAATAATTGATGCCTTTGATTTGTGGTGTTGGTGAAGAATATTGAATATACTGTGGACTGCCAGAAAAACAAACAAGAACATCTATCTTGGATGAAGCACAGCCAGAATGCTCTTTAGAAGTGAGGTTGGTGACACTTTGCCTCTTATACTTTGCTCATGTTGTCAGGAGGGACCAGTCCCAGAAGAAGGATTTCATGCTTGGCAAAGTAGAGGGTCAGCAAAAGAGAGGAAGACCCCTCTATGAGATGGATTGACATAGTGGCTGCAACAGTGGACTCAAACATTGCAGCAGTTGTGGGGATGGCACCAGAATAAGCAGTGTTTCATTCTGTTGTACATGAGGTTGCTTTGAGTCAAAACTGACTTGACAGTACCAAACAAGAGCAACAATAATCACCAAGTTCCTCTTGTTTAAATGGAAATATAGATACCTCCTCCTCTCAGGACTGTCACGATGATTAGATGAGATACAGGAAGTCAGTGAAGGCACTGAGAACAAGGGTGGACACAAGGTTCATTTCCTTTCTTCCACCTTTCTTTGCTTTAGGTGAGGAGTGGAGGTGGGGCTCAGAATCTTAGGAAAAAGGTCAAGGCTAGGAGTCAGAATTTGAGAGTTACCCACATGAAGTTAGCAGCTAAAGTCATGAGTTCTGAGGACATCATCTGGAGAGAAAATGTAAGAGTGTATTGTGAAGATTAGTGGTTGGAGAAGATAGGCCAGCGAAAGAGACAAAGACCCTTTGTGAAGAGGGTGGAGGAGGAACCAGAAGTGAGTCAATACTTTACAAGCCAAGGAACAAATTTAAGAAGAAGGGCATCTTATCAGCCAAGGAGACGCTGAATCAGATGAGAACTGAGAAACAGTTGCTGGATTTGGACCTCTGAGAACAGTTTGAAGGACGTTGTAAGAACAGAGGTGGAATTTAGTGGGCTTAGTCAGCATCATCCTGATGACAGCTAGTGTTTCGGAGTCCCTGGGTGATGCAGATGGTTCATGTTGCAGGGCTGCTGACACCAAAAGGCTGTGGGCTCGAGTCCACCCAGAGAGGCCTCAGAAGAAAGGCCTAGCAACTTCCAGAAAATTAGTCTCATTGAAAGTTTCCATTTTTTAAAATCAGTGGTCTCTGACATATGAATTTGTTGCACAGAATACTGTTGCTCCTAGTTCCTCCTCAAATCTCACCCTGAAAACGTCATTTGCCAACTCAGATGAAGCCCCAGGCAAGACCAGAATCTTGGGACACTCTTGCATGGGCACAGTTCTATGCAGTGGTGTCACATGCAGGGGTCAGGGCCACATGGGCACTTCACTTTAGAAATAAGGGAGAACCAATATCATTGAACAAGTTGTGTAGAAATTGTTGAATGGGAACCTAAATTGCTGTGTAAACCTTTGCCAACAACGATAAAATAGGATTAATGAAAGAACTAAGGTAGAGAGTGGATCCTGGTTCTGAACCAGATGTTTTCCACCCTGTGTCTGGAGAAGAGAGAGCATATCTTTCTAATTATACATTTGTTTTTTCTTCCCAGTTATTATCATAGAGTTGGCTCCAACTCCTGACCACCTTATGTATAACAAACAAAATGTTGCCGGATCCTGTGCTGGGTTCACTTCCCTGTGTGATCCTTAAGAGCCCTTTAATGAATCTTCCTGCTTGCTTTTCATGCCTCTGGCACGGATCCTGCCTGCCGCTGAATGTTTAGTCTTCTGAAAGCATAGCTTTGTTATCATTGCCTCTTCCTTGAACACCTCCAGAGGCACCTCATCACCTCCAGGACAGGCTCTAACCTTTAGCTTCCCATTCAAGCTCTTCTGAGACTTGTCCCCGCCAGCCTCCTCAGCTTGGTCTCAGGCTCAGCAGCCACACCGGACTCCTCACTCACCCTACATATTCCCATCACTGCATTTTTTGTACATGCTGTGCTTTTCACATAGAAAGAAAGTCCTTTGTATCTCCACTTGATTCAAATCCTGCCTTCCCCTCATGGCATAGCCCAGATGTCAGCTCTCTGAAAAAGAACTTCCCAATGCTTGCCAGCCAGAAATAGCCATTCAGTTTTCGAATGCCTTCTACTGCTTCTACCAGTGCCAGCTCCCACTCATGATGACCCCATGTGTGTCAGGGTAGAACTGTGCTCAGAGGTTTTTATCGTTGAGTCTTGGGGGAAAAAAGTGCCAGGCCTCTGGTTGGACTCAAGCCTTTAACCTTTGCTAGCAGTCAAGCATGTTAACTATTTGTACCATCCAAGTAGTCCCCATATTTCTTAAGGGAATTTAATTTTCCTGTAGAATAGCAGGTCATTTGAGGAGGAGGAAGTTAAGCTGAAATCCTGCCAGTGTTCTTCACTGAAGGCTGTTATCAGAAGGCATTTTATATAGTTGTTTAAGTTACAATAAACTCTGGTGGTGTAGTGATTAAGTCACTTGGCTGCTAACCAGGTTGGAGGTTCAAACCCACGAGCTGCTCTGTAGAAGAAAGATGGGGCAGTATGCTTCCATGAAGATTTACAGCCTTGGCAACCTGATGGAGGTGACTGAGTTGAAATCAACTTGATGGCAGTGAGTTTGGAATTTTTTTTTTTTTTTGAAGCTACAGTAAAGGATCCCTGGTGGCCCAGTGGCTAAGCACTCAACTGCTAACAGAATGATGAGCAGTTCACACCCACCCAGTGGCTTCAGGGGAGAAAAGGCCTAGCAATCTACTCCCACAAAGATTACAGCTTAGGAAACCCTATGGGGCAGTTCTGCTGTGTCCCATAGGGTCACTGTTAAGTCAGAGTTAACTTGACAGCACACAACAACACTATAGTAAGATTTATACCCAAAAGGGGAATTACTGGATTATAGCATTGGCCTTTACCAAGTAATGTCAAATTGATTTCGTAAGTGGTTGCACTCATTGATACTCTTACAACAGTGTTACAGAGTTCCACTTTGCCATCCCTTGACGTTGTCTAACTTTTTCATTTTTGCCAGTCTCATGGATATAAAATGATATCTCATGAATTGAATTGTATTTTCATATACTAATGAAGTGGCAACTCTCTATGAGATTATTAGGCATTCGTGTTTTCCGTTCTGTGATATGTCTGTTTCTTTTGCCTGTTTGCCTTTTTCTTTTTCATTCCTAGGAACTCTTTATATATTCTGGATGGTCTTTATAGGTTATAAAGTAAATATTTTCCTGGACTCCTTCTGTTTTGTTCTGCCACCATATTTACAGTGCTATATTCTTCCATGTCAGTCACTGCAATAACATCTGATTCCCACCAGCCTGGCAGGAGAAAGGGAAAGGGAAGACCATGACCTGGAGGCTGCACGTCTGCTCATATCCCATTGACCATAGCCTAGATCTCTGGTCATACCATGCTGCAAGGGAGGCTGGGAAACAGCCTGTATTCCACATAGCTATTTAAAAAAAAAAAAAGTTGCCAACTCATGGTGGCTACGTGTGTTTCAGAGTAGAAATATGTATTTCCTCGAAAAGTTAGACTTGCCATATGACCCAGCGATCCCGATTCTAGGTATATACCCAGGAGAAATGAAGGTAGGAATGCAGACAGAAAACTGTACACTAGTGTTTGTTGTAGTACTTTTAATAGCAAAAAAGTGGAAACAACCAAAATGTCATCAGCGGATGAATGGATAAACAAAATGTGGTCTATAATACAATGGAATATTGTGTAGCCCTAAAGAGAAATGAAGTTTGTATGCACACCACATTGTGGATGAACCTTGAAAAGATATTGCTTAGCAAAATAAGTCAGTTGCAAAAAGGCAAATACTGTATGATCTCACTTATGAAATAATATACAGAAACCAAAGATTATTAATGGTTACCGGTGTTGAGAGAGAGGAGGATAGAGATAGTTTTTTGTTTATGGGGTGTCTTAGTGCTGCTCTAAGAGAAATACCAAAGGTGGGTGACTTTAACAAACAGAAAATGTTTTGTTTAGTTTGTTGTTATTGTTATGTGCCTCCGAGTCAGACCTGACTCATAGTGACCCCTCCTTGGGTTTCCAAGGCAGTATCACTACGGAAGTAGATTGCCTCATCTTCCTTCCGAAGAGTGTCTGGTGGGTTTTAACTGCCAGCCTTCTGGTTAGCAGTCAAGTGCCTTTGGCACTATGCTACCAGAGCTCATGGAAAGTCCGAATTCAGAGTTTTGGCTCTAAGGGAGGACTGCTGTCTGTTAGCTCTGGGGGGAGCTCCTGGGCTCTTTCCAGCTTCTGTTCCTTGCTTCCTTGATGATCCTCATGTGGCCTGTGTTGTCCTCTCGGTTTGTGCTTCCTTGTGTGCCTGACCTGCTCTTTTTATCTCTCAAGAGTGATTGGCTTGAGACACACCCTACATGGATATGTTCTCATTAACATAACAAAGAAATCCCTACTCTCAAGTGAGATCACGTCCACCAGTTTAGGAGTTTAGGATTTATCACTGTATTTTTGGTGGGCACGATTCAGTCCATAACATTGAATTTATGTTAATGGTAGTGGAATATTTTGGAAAAGAATAGCAATAATGATGGTACAACATAAAAAAATCAAATCAATGTCATTGAATTATAAATGTGGAAGTTATGCTACCAACTATTTTGGTATATATATTTTTCACCACAACTAAAAAAAAAATAAAGAATCAGAGTAGCACGATGGTCCTTAAGGTTTTCAGTAGCTCTGACCTTTTGGAAATAGATCACCAGGGCTTTCTTCCAAAGTGTCTCTGGGTAGATTTGAACTACCAGCTTTTGGGTTAGCATCTGGTAATCCAGATGCTTAACCATTTGCAGCACATTACTCAAATCAGAATTGGAAGAGACTCAATCAGGAGATCATTGAGGGACTGAAAGTCTTGGAAGAGTTTAGAAGAGGCTAAAGGAAATATTTCTTTAAATTATAATTGTCTCTCAGGAAACCTTTCTCTGATTAATGAAAATAGCTTTCCTTTTTTATTAAAACTTCATTTGAAGAGCTCTTAGTAACAATATTATGATTTGCCAAACATGCTTTTGTTTTTATTTCACAAGTACAGTTATGATTGTCAAAGAAAATATAAAGAACTAGTAAGAAATGAGATGACTACATAGATACTGAAATGAAATTTATAGTGCTTTTATTTAATTAATTAGCCAGAAAAGATGTCATGTTCATTATTTTTATAACATTTTGAGGAGCATGGAATCTTAATTACTAGGGAGTGTCCTGATATTTGTGTTTGTCAAGTTCTCATTCATCTCAAGCTAAAGTGTACAAATTAAATGATGTGATTTTTAAGATGATAGATGTGGGAATTTTGTGTGTTTAAGATATTGTGGGGCTCCCCTCACTCTTTTTCTCTGTACATTAGCTAATGGCTATACTTTCTGATTTCTCCAGGTACGGCGTAAGCCCTGAGAACATTATCCTGTATGGTCAGAGTATTGGGACTGTCCCCACGGTAGATTTGGCCTCACGGTACGAGTGTGCAGCAGTCATTCTCCACTCCCCTCTCATGTCTGGTTTACGAGTAGCCTTTCCGGACACCAGAAAGACATACTGCTTTGATGCTTTCCCCAGGTAAGTTTACATTCATAAAACAAGGGCTAAGCTGCCACTTAAGCAATTGGATCACATTACAGAGTCAAGTTCAGACCTGATGCAGCCATTAACTGTGTGCCACTAATAAATATTTACTGAATGCAACCATACGTCTGACCCTGTGCTGGGCGCCAGCGGGGACATGGAGGTGAACATGACATATAGCCTAGTGAGAACCTGATCCCCTGGGCCTGACTCATTTGTATAAATCCACCAGATGATGGCTAAGGTCCTGGAATATGCTGATATCCCCTAGGACTGATCGAGTCAGCTGTATATAGGATATTATGCCAGATTAAAAAGGAGCTCTGGTAGTGTAGTGCCTAAGGCACTTGATTGCCAGAAAGCTGGCAGTTCAAACCCACCAGCCACTCCTCAGAAGGAAGATGAGGCAATCTACTTCCGTAGTGATACTCCCTCGGAAACCCAAGGAGGAGTTGCTATGAGTCGGGTCCTACTCAAAGGCACATAACAACAACAACATGGTGGAATACTGGTTAAAGCATTCAGCTGCAACCAAAAGGTCAGTGGTTCAAATCCACCAGCCAGTTTGTGGAAGAAAGATGAGGAACTCTTTTTCTGTCAAGAGTTACAACAGCCTTGGAAACCAATGGAGCAGTTCTACTCTGTCCAAAAAAAAAAAAAAGGTCGCTATGAGTCAGAATCAACTGATGGCAATGGGTTTTATTTGTGCTGGAATAAAAGAAATACCCACATATCCTAAAGGAACTTAGATTTCAACATCTGTTCCTATATTTAGATGGACACATCCTATTGAATCATGAGGAGCTACTCTGAAAAGATGCAGACTTATGTAATGAAGCAATTAGTGATATAAAAACCCCCAAATCAAACCCATTGCCATAAGTGGATTCTGACTTATAGCAAGCTTGTAGGGCAGAGATGAACTGCCCAATAGGGTTTCCAAGGTTGTAATTTTTTTTTTTATGGAATATTTTATTTTGTTATAGGTGAACGTTTACACAGCAAATTAGTGTCCCATTCAACAGTGCATATACACATTGTTCTGTGACATCGATTGCTATCCCTGCAATGTGTTGGTACTCTCGCCATTTCCACCCTGGCTTCCCAGTTTCCTTCTTTCCATCAAAGCTGTAATTTTTAGGAAGCAGACTGCCCCATCCTTCTCTCCCGGAGCAGCTAGTGGGTTTGAACTGCCATCCTTTCTGTTAGCAGCTGAGCACTTAACTACTGTGCCACCAGGGCTCCTTTAGCAATGATATAGCAACTTAAATAAAAACTACAAGCATCCCCAATTTTGAAATCTCTGTTTTCAGTCAGGTAGTACAGGTAAGGGGCAAGTACCATGCTCAGTTAATCTTTGTAAATAGAACTAAAAAGGAGAACTCTGTTACTTTGGAAACACAGGGACAGTATAAGTGAGCAAACCTACCTGCAACCCAAACCTCCTGAGAGCCAGCTCACTTCATCCTGCTCTCCCCATTTTGCCAGAACTCGTCCCCTGCAGAGGGGTCATCATCTCCTGCCATCCACCATAGAGGCACCAGAACCACTGCCAACCTAATCCTGCTGTATTCTAGTTCCCACTGATAGGAAAGAAGGAAGGAAGGTGGATACCTTTACTGTTGGTTTCTTGAATACCTCTGTTTGAAAAGCTCTACTTAAAAAATAAAGAAATAAATAAGCTGAAGAAATATTGTTTTTAATAAAAAGTATATGCCCCTAAACTTTTTCAAAATCCAGGTGTCCTAACATTGTGACAGCAGGACTGGCCAGCTCCTATTGCCATTTAAGAGAAAAAGCCTCAGCAGAAATAATGGACAGTTTTAGGGTTTTGAGTGACCCATTCATTGTTGTCATTCTGCTGTAGCTTACTTTAAAAAAAAAAAAGAGCATCATTCGGTTGCATAAGCATCTGTTACCCATACTGTCTCATTTCACAGGAAGAAACCTTCTGTTAACACCTTTGGTGAACTTCAGTTCTATGCCATTGATGCCAGGATTCAATGAAATTCCACTTCATGGGAAAGTCGAGCTTCGAATTTCTAGTGGTGTGACTGGGAATGCTAAGTAGGGCTAATGTGCATCTCAAATGTGGCCTTATTTGTGCTGAATTGGTAATGAGAGGCCAGTTTGTGGAAAAACAGATATTTAGCATGTCTGTGGGAAGAAATGCTAGGAGTTGTTACCTTGGCAACAAAATGAATAGGTTTTTTTTTTTCCCTAGCTCTTAAATTAGCATATATCTTAAAATACAGCTATGACAACCAATTGCAATTTATTAATTCATGATCAATTAGCAACTAATCTTTACTTGATAAACCAGGCTTTGGGCTAAACATTTTATGTTCATTATCCCACTCAGTCTTACCAACAGCCTTAAAAATTGGTCCAATTATTGTACTCATTTTATAGATTAGGAAATTGAGGCTTAGAGAGATTAAGTAATTTGCTTAATTAATATGGGTGAGTAGAGGCAGCAATACATAAATACATAAATGCCATTTCTCATATTCAATACTATAAAGTATTGATATAGCAGATTTCAAACCATTAACAGTCGTGTTGACTTTCATCATGAATTGAACTTGGTACCTATGTTCTTATGAAGTCCATTGCTACCAGATGACAAAATTATCTCCATGTGGGTTCAGCTCTTTAAAGGAAAATATTTTCAAGTTTCTGTTTAATCTTAAAACAAAAAAGGAAAATAAAGAAAAAGGATTCTGATCATTATTTGGATGGTTGTCTGTTGTCCTTTACCTCGTTTACAGTTAGGATCAGATGGTGGCATATGACTTCAGATACACGCTACAGGAAGTAAAGATTCTCCTAAATTTTCTAGCATTCCACACAGTCCCAGGCCCTTTGTAAACCATTTGCCATTGAGCCAGTTATAACTCGTGGTGACCCCATCAGTGCCAGAGTAGAGCTACTCCATAGGGTTTCAGTGGTTGATGCTGTGGAAGTAGAGCTCCAGGCCTTTCTTCTGAGGCACAGCTAGGTGAACTGAAACCTCCCCCTTTCGGGTTAGCAGCCAAGCACCTTAACCCATTTGCAGCACCCAAGACTCTAGGCCTATTGTAATCAAGCAGTAAATATTTTTTGAAAGGAATATAATTGAACCCTCTGAATTCTTAGAAAAGGAAGTCATGTTGGAATTAAATATAAGGGGAAAGTAGATTTCCAAACAAGATGATTAGTCTTTAGATTGTAATACTACCCCAGCCACTCTGATCCTTGCAAATTACGTGGCTGGTGGAGTTTAGCAATCATCCTGGGCTGTCTTAACGTACTATGATGTCTTGAAGCAGCTGGCTGCTTCATGTCTTGTTAATAAAGCCTATCTGATGGTTGTTTGTAGATCTTTGGAATTTGTAATTGATGTCAGAGCTCTTTATTATCTCTCTGCCTCATGCCTGTTATTTAATAATCTCTCCGAGCTTCAGTTTCCTCATTGGTGAAATAGAGATGGTAATTCCTCTTTCATTGTGTTGCTTTGAGGATTAAACAGGTTTTTAGTTGTAAAGTACTCTTCCAAAGCACCTAGCTATGGTAAGTATTTAATAAATGTTAGCTGTCACTTTTAACAAGGAATCCTGGTGGCACAGTGCTAGAGTGGTTGGCTGCTAACCAAAAGGTTGGCAATTCAAAGCCAGCAACAGCTCTGCAGGAAAAGGATGTAGCAGTCTGCTTCCATAAAGATTTACAGCCTTGGAGACCTTACAGGGTCTTTATGAGTTGGAATCCACTCCGTGGCAATGGGTTTGGCTTGGGTATTACATTTTAACAGAAGGCCCTGGGCGGTGCACATGGTTAAGCACTGACTACTAGCAGAAAGATTAGCTGTTCCAGCTGACCCAGAGGCTCCTCTGAAGAAAGGGCTGGGAATCTGCTCCTTAAAGGTCACAGTCTCAAAAACCCTATGGAGCAATGTTGCTCTGCACACACGGGATCACCAGCAGTCCGGATAGCCAGAAGTGGGATTCGACCGGACTGCAGCTAACATTATTTGTAACAAAAAAAAAAAAAAAAAAGGATTCCACAGATTATACTAGCAAATATCATTCTTTAACTCTGACAAGGATCAAATATGGTAAGAGAAGTAAACTCTAAGAAGGACTTTGGCAGGAGGACAAACTGGAGAGAGCTTCACTACTCTTTGATTTACTCATTTGCTAAATGACTGTTACCCCATCGGAGAAGTCTCCCACACACGCAGCCCTGCAGTGCCTCATGTCTTTTGAGTTCTGAATACTTTTTTCAGAGCCTGCAGCTCATTCTTTTGAAGATCCTCAAATATTCATCCTTTGAGGGAAGATTTGATTTTTGTAAACAGAGGTTATTTGGAGTCAAATCTAGGGATTACGTTAAAATTTCCAACGGAGCGGTACAGTATTTGATCAAAAATGAGGCATTAGCTTTTATGTAACAGGCATCTGTGAGTATCTTGCTAGTTGATTCTGCAGCTAGCTCTCTAAAAAACAGTTATGAAAAATTTAGAGCAGCAGTGGATTAAACATCTGACTTCTCAAGGAGACATGTTCAGATACATAAATTATGGACTGTTTTTTTTATAAGTCCTACCTCATAAATATGAATAAATCAGATATATTAGTTACTGGTTTATTAGTCCGATGGCTTTTAGGGCTCCATTTTTAATAAAAAATATTTTGACAAAAACACAATGGCTAAATGCAGCATGGGATCCTGGATTGGATCCTGGAACAGAAAAGGAACATTAGTGGAAAAATTGGTGAAATTGGGATACATTCTGGAGTTTAGTTAATAGTAACGATACCAGTGATGATTTCTTAGTTTTGACAAATAAACCACGGTAATATTAAGACGCTGCCCTCGTGTGAAAATGGGTTAGGGGTCTATAGTAGCTCTTTTTTATCTTTGCAACTTTTGTATAAATCTAAAGTTATTTCAACATACATTTTTTCAAAAAACAACCAGTTGCCATGGAATCAGATCCAACTTATGATGACCCCTGTGTGTGTCAGAGTAGAAGATTATTCCATAGAGTTTTCAATGGCTGATTATTTGGAAGTAGGTCACCAGATCTTTCTTCTGAGGTGTCTCAGGGTAGACACGAACTGCCAGCCAACATTCTAGTTAGCAGGCTAAGTCATTAACCATTTGCACCACACAAGGATTCAAAAAAGCAGTGTTTCCTTCCTTGTATGTGCGTATTGATTCACTTACTAAATATGATGCATGTTATCTGTGAGCATAACTAAAGGAGTCCCTTTTCTGTCCCTGCCCCCTTTCTGTTTTGCAGCATTGACAAGATATCTAAAGTCACCTCTCCCGTATTGGTCATTCACGGTACAGAGGATGAGGTCATCGATTTCTCCCATGGCCTAGCCATGTACGAGCGCTGCCCTAGAGCCGTGGAGCCCCTCTGGGTGGAAGGGGCTGGGCATAATGACATAGAGCTTTATGCACAATACTTAGAAAGGCTAAAACAGTTCATATCTCATGAGCTTCCTAATTCTTGAAGAAGACAACTTGATTTTACCTCATTTACTGTGAACAGAAGAGTCCTCTGTTTTGCACATGCTTTAACTGGATCGCCAGAACAACTTGATAACCATGAAGAAGTGCCCAACCTTTAGGGTGTTCCAATCAAAGAGCTGATGACATCTCAGCCTTTTGTGTCTAGAGGTTGTTCTACTAATTTACACAGCATGTTAAACTGAACAGGTGCCATCTCCAGCTTCCTTTCCTTGCAGTGATGGAGGTGAGAGCTGAATGTGAGACGGCTTTCTTGTGCTCATATCCATGTTCTCCTCCCTCCCATCATTGATGCTTCATTCAGGCAGGACTCAACCATCTCTCCACCAATGTTCTCAGTATTTGACAAGCAGCTCTCTCTCAGCCACTGGATTCATGGGTGCGATCCATTTGTGAAGCTGTGATAGTGTAACTGGAAAACCTTTGTGCTGAAAATTCCTTTGTTACTTTTCGTTAACATGCTGATCCTTCCCCAAAAACAAATCGATTACGAAGAGTCATTTACTAGAACTCTTCATGGACAGCTTCAACAACTGTAACCACAGAGATATAACTGGAATATTCTTAAATAAAATGAAACTGGTTTGTTTTTTTTTTAAATGTAAATTTATTACTAGCCAACAGAGTTTTAATATTTTGATTGTCTTATTGATCTAACAAAGAGCCTCACAGACTTTCCTTCTGTAAAGTCCTCCTTGTAGGCCTTTTTAAAAGTACTGTACATACTTGCAATTACATTGTGCATAGATTCCTAATGGGTGGTTTTCTTTTGTTGGGCTACAACGATGAACTGCAGATTCCTTGTTTGTAATGTAAATGATTGAATACATTTTGTTAATATGTTTTTATTCCTATGTTTTGCTATTAAAAATTTTATAACATTTCCAAGACAAAAATTCCAAGTTTATGCTTTGAAAGAATTTATGTAATAAAAATTTCACTAAACTAATCTTTTTCATTTAAGGGTTATTTGGTTTTTTGACACTGGAGTTGCGCCGAACAAGCATCAGAAATGTAAGATGCTTAAAATTGCTACACTACTTGTATTGGTTGGGGGTTTGGGTTTGGGGATCCTTTGGTTCTATAGGCAGTCCCTGGATTATGAATGAATTCCATTCCTAAATCTGTGTTTTAAGTCAAATTTGGATGTAAATCAGAACAGTTAGGTACAGTTCATATCTAACATCAGTCAAATGTTTGTATTAGTATATAGTGTACTTTTCTATGCATAAAAAAGCATTAGAGAAACACTTCCAGATACATTAAAACATGTTTAACATAATAATATAAAAATAACAATGTTTCCAGATGCATCACAAAGTAGTACCCGTTTGCTATTAGGAACCATTGTCTGTACCCGTGAATTTTTAATGTAATAGGCTTTACGGGGAGTGGGGTTGGTTCATAACTACGGGCTAGACACTAGTCGGATATGAGACAGATGTTCGTAACCCAGAGACTGCCTATATTTTGAATTCTTTTCCAATTTAAAAGCCTTAAATGTACTGTATGCCTCAGATCGTTGTACACCTGGATTGTGGTTGATTGCCAGTCTGTGTACTGTTGCTTGGATGCAGCACAGTGGTTGGTGATGGAATAAAGGATACATGGATCAGAATGCGTGGGTTTGTGCAGTTTTTTCCTTCATCAAAGAAAACCATGAATCAGAAGATAGTGTTTTGTTTTGGTTTAAGAAGAAATCCTTGAAGTTACAAACTTCACTCACTTTCTCAAGTTGTATGCTTTTGTTTTGTAAGAGATCCTAGATTACATTTGGAAGAAGCCAAGATATAAAACATCTGCATTACATTAGTGTGCAGATAGTATCTAAATACCATGCTGACCACAAAACAAGACAGTATTAATTAGGGCACCCTTGTAGTTATCTGGCTCAGAGGGTGAACAGTGCCTGTTTCTTGGGGAAGGAAAGAGCGTGTTCTCATCAACCTGAGTAGAATGTTTTTGTGTGTTCAGTGGAGTCTTTTGAAACCTGTGACCACCTGACCAGGAAAAGACTGAGGATGCTAATTTTCAACTAAGGAGCCCTGGTGGAGCAATGGTTAAGTACTCAGATGCTAACTGAAAGGTTGGCAGTTCCAACCCACCCAGCTGCTATGCAAGAGAAGACACCTGGTGATTTGCTCCCATGTAGATTACAGTCTAGGAAACCCTTTGGGACAGTTCTGCTCTGTCGTATGGAGTCGCTGAGAGCTGAAAATCGACACAAGGGTACCTACCTAACAACAATAAAAATTTTCAACTCTTTGAGCTTTCCTCACGTTTTGAGGACGTGGGACTGGGCACGTATGAGTACTTATCTGTGCACGTGTGTGTGCAGGTTACCTCTGATCTTAGAGTGTTGATGCTAGGTGGGGAGCCTAGTAAGGGTGAGTACTGGCTTGTCTCAGGGAGTCGTTAGGGAAGCTCCAGAGATGATACATGCCCCAGAACTGCAGGAGACTTCCAAGGGAAAGAAGCATTGCTAGTGGCCTGCCTTTGGGGCTTCATGTTGCATGGAACAGATCATGTTGCATGGAGCAGAGTCATTTTTAACTCCTAGCAGCCCCATGTAATACAGTAGAACTGCCCCATAAGATTTTCTCAGCTGGGGGTCCTATGAATTGACGACCCCCAGCCCGAAAACAACCACTGCCATGAAGTCAATTCAAACTCATAGCAACTCTATAGGACAGAGTAGAACTGCCCCCATAGAGTTTCCAAGGCTATAAGTCGTTTTTGTAACTTTTATTGTGGTAAAAACATACACAAGACATTCACCAAAATAACTTCCACATTTACAGCTCAGGGACATAGATGACATTTTTCATGTTGTGCCAACATTATTGCTATTCTTTTCCAAAATATTCCACCACCATTAGGATAAAATCATTGCCTGCAAACAAAAGCCCATTTTCCCCCCTCCCTCCTACTCCTTGTAACCACTAATAATCTTTTATATACATGTATATATATATGTATACCTTTTCTTAACTTTTTGCAATAGTGGACTAATACAAGGAGCTCTGGTGGCACAGTGCCTAAGGCATTTGACCATTAACCAAAAGGCTAGCAGTTCAAACCCACCAGCCACTCCTCAGAAAGAAGGTTGGGCAATCTACTTCCGTGGTGATACTGCCTCAGAAACCCAAGGAGGGGTCGCTATGAGTTGGAATTGACTCAACGGCAGTGAGTTTTTGGTTTGGGACTAATATAATATATGTCCTTCTATGATTGACTTACTTCAGTCAGTATAATGTCCTCCAAGTTCATCTACATTATGTGGCGTTTTGTAGATTCTACATTATTCTTTAGTGTTGCACAGTATTCCATTGTGTGTGTATACCACAGTTTGGTTATCCATTCCTCCGTTGATGAGTATTTAGGTTGTTTCCATCTTTGCTATCGTGAATAGTAAGGCTGTAACTCTTTACAGTAACAGATTGTCATCTTTCTCCGCAGAGCAACTGGTGGATTTGAACTGCTGACATTTTGGTTAGCAGATGAATGCTTTAACTACTGCACCACCAGAGTTCTTTAACTGACACCAACAACAATCATTACAGCAGAAACCCAGGTCTGTCTTCTGCAGAGCTGCTGCGTTTTGGGCTAGAGTGCAGCTAATCTAGGTTTCTGGAGACCTGGTTTCTGATTCTGTTTATATACTGCTTACATCTTGTGCAGTGCCTAAGGCATTTGATTGCCAACCAGAAGATTGGCAGTTCAAACCCACCAGCCACTGCATGGAAGGAAGGCTGGGCAATCTACTTGTGTAAAGATTTGCCACTTCAGAAACCCAAGGGAGGTTGCTGTGAGTTGACATTGACTTGATGGCAGTGGGTTTTTTGGTTTTTGGTTTTTACATCCTCAGTAACCTTTATCTCTTTGTTCCTCTAAAAATATTTAGTAAATTTCCCTTGGCAGCCAGGTGTCCAGCAATGTTCATGGGAAATAATAATAAGATTGGCAATAACAGAAACTAAGGTGGAAAAACTCTTTCACATCATTGCTTTGTGACTTGATGTGGTAGTTTTTACCTATTTAAGGTAATTCCTGTGTTCTAATCCTGAGTTTTTTTCCCAGAACTGAAGACTGGATTTTATCTGCTCTCATCCTGAGTTTGAATGCAAGACAGCATTCCCCTAAGGATAGCTTGTGCGGCAACAGCAAGAATTCTAGGAGAGCGCTTCAGGGGATGCCCACAAGTCAGCCTTCTTTTTCCAGAACAAGGTTCATTTAGACCTGGGGTGGATTTGCATTTTATTTTCACGAGATGGAGAAGGCTCTTCTCTCTCGGATTTACATGTTTTGTTTTTCATAAATAAAGCATTGTACCTAAGAAAATAACCTAGCAGGAAGAGGGTGCAGTTGGCAAGAATATATAATGTGTGTTATTTGCATAAAAGTATGGTACCATTTCTTTCTCCCTAGTCAAGAAGAAGCCTTGGTGGCTCAGTGGTTTAAGTGCTTCTCTGTTATTAGTGGTTTGAACCCACCCAATGGCTCTGCAGTTCTTACTCCATGAAGATTACATCCTAGAAAACCCTATGTGGCAATTCTTTGTCACATGGGGCCACCATGAGTCAAAATGGGCTTGTTGGCACCTAACAACAGTCAGGAAGGGAAAAATCAAGTGACTAAAATCATTTCAGGGTATAGAAAAGCTATAAATAGTATTTATAATAATGAAAATTCATGCTTAGACCTGTGACAGTCATTATAGCAGAAACCCAGGTGTCTGTCTTCTGCAGAGCTGCTGCCTTTTGGGCTTTCAGAAGCATTAAAGTAAGGACGTAAGAATAGCATTCAGAGCATGACATGTTAACATATTATTAATTCTGCTTATTGTAACTATGTTTTATAATCCCTAAAGTTAAGCAGAGTAAATAATACAAAATTGGGTTGGTCACCATAATCTCAGGGAAATCAAGTCCTACTTTAAATCATAGATGTGTTATAGTGTGGTGACGTGTCCTTCCAAAACTGGAGAGAATGACTTTTATGATGTCAAAATAGAAAAGATGTTGTCTTTAAAAAAAAAAAAAATCTGCTCGCTCTTCAAGACTGAATTTGGAATAAGGGAACCGTTTTGAGGCTTGAAAGAGCAGATACATCATTAAAGACACTCCTCATGGGAACATTTTCCTGATTCTTGATGTGTGGAGGAAGAATGTAGAGTCTCTAGACTTGTGGGCCTCAGGAAGTGATCACAGGGTAATAAGTCTGAAGAGAACCAACTGGATGTATTTTCTTGATTGAGGGACAATTGTGTTCAAGGAGAAAACTCAAATGTCTCCCTTCTCAGAGCTTCCCTTTCTATAGCTTAACTGCCATCCCCTGCCCCTTCTTAGAATGAGGACTCAAGTATATAGCATATAAGGAGTATTTTTTTTCTATTATTTTCCAGATAAGGAGCACAGTAGGCCCCAAGAGACTGGGACTATAGTCTAATCTCCAAACTGGGTGATGTTGAACTCACTAAATTATCTGGACTTCTGATTTCTTTGTCCTTACTGACCTCATTTGAGGCATGTAAGTATCAAATGAGATAATGGCTGTGGAAATAGTATCAATTTAGTGTTTTGTAAAGCAGTGTAGACAGTATTGCAGACAGCAGACCTGCTTGATCAAAATGGAATTCTCAAAAGAGAATAGATGGATAAACCTTTGAAGAAAGTAGGGGTTGGGGAGGAGCCAAATTATCTTCAAAACAGCGTATTAAGTCTAGGTGTTTTAAGGATAAATTCTTTCAAACATTAGGAAACTTGAGTTAATTCTACAGTATATAAATTGTTCCAAAGGCACATGTACACACACACACATAAACACCACACTCATGGAGCCTAAAGCTGATCTCATATAGAGCTGCAACAATGCTAAACAAAATACTGGGAAATCTAATCCAATCATCTATTAAAGACAATTATGCAGCCTGCCCAAATAGATCGATTCTGATTATACCAACAGCATTAGAAAAAATATAATGACTATTAGTCCATCAAGCATATAATTACATTAATGTAAAAAAAGCAGTAATGAATTTTGGAGAAATCCTCTTCTGATTTTAAAATCTCTTTATAAAATAGGTATGGAAGGATAATTTCTTAGTATGAAAAACAAAAACATAAACCAATAATAAACACCATACTTAGGTTAATATACTAGTGACAGTCCTGCATTCAAAGATGAACATTATCACCATGATTATTTGATATAATCCAGATGTTCTAGCCAGGCATTAAGACAAGAAAAAGAAATGAGATGCATATCTCATACAAAAAAAAAAGAATCAGTTGGACAATAACTTAGAATTAATAAGAGATTGAGACAAAATGAATGTACAAAAATCAACTACCTCCCAATTTATTAGTAGTAACTTGTTAGAACATGTAAAGGACAAAAGACCTCATTCACAACAGATACTAACAGATATAAAACATACTTAAAAATTAGCCAAAAAGGAATTGTCTGGTGATTTCTATTTTCTATTCTGTGGTGGACTTGCCATGTGTGGACCAACCCTCCCAATGAAAACAAATAACATTACTGAATAAAATGGAAAAATCTTAAACAAATTTTAAATTGGTTAGAAAATAAGGAATATGCAACCCAAATGCTAAGAAAAGATGAGAACCAAGAAAGAAGAGGACCATGGATATTTGTTTTCTTTTAGAAGGTAATTTGCCGAACCAGCTTAACCTGAGCCTTGGTTTTTCAGCCTGTGGAGTTCAGGAGAATGTAAGCAAAGCTAGAGGCCCTTCCCAAAGTGAGGAGTCTAACAGGAAGCTGCCCTCTCTTAAGAGAAAAATCTCATGATCACCTCAATACTTTGAATGAAAGTCAATGTCCCATTCATGATTTAAAAAACCAAAATTCTCATCAAACTAGGAATAGAAGAAGCTTCTTCAACCTGAGAAAAAGAACAAACAAGCATCATACCTAATGGTGAAATACGGAAAACATTATTTTAGATTGAGAATTAGCATGAGTATCCACTATTCTCACTTTTGTTCAAAATTACACAAAAGATCCTAGCAAGCGCAGTATGGTTAAAAATAGAAAAGACAAAATATTTCAGACAGAAAGGAAAGAGTAATGAATATAGTCTAAATGTGTTATTATGATGGTTGTCCAATTCGGTAAACTTACTGAAACCATCAAATGTACACTTAATTGATGATTGTAAACTATGCTTTAATAACATTTTTTAAAAGGAATGGATGAACCTCTGAGACTATTGCCCTGAGATTTAAACTTTAAATCTTAAACCAATAATATCCCCCTGAAGTTTTAAAACCAAACAATACTTTAGCTTGACTAGTAAAGAATGTCTTCTTGAGCATTGTGCTCTTTTAAGAACTATGTAGGAGCAAATTGACAACAATTGGACAGATGGGTTTCTGAGGCAGTATCCTTACAGAAGTAGATTGCCCAACCTTCCTTCCGAGGAGTGGCTTGTGGGTTTGAACCTCCAGCCTTCTGGTTAGCAGTCAATATTGCCACCAGAGCTCCTGAGTAAAAAATGTCTTCCTTGAGCATTGTGCTCTTTTAAGAACTATGTGGAAGCAAATTGACAACTGGACAGATTAGATAGGGACCTTAAGAGGCAATGAGTTTATGTTAATGGGGGAAGAACAACTCTAAAGGAGTGAGAATGGTTCCACAACTGAAAGGATTTAACCAATGTCACTGAATTGTGCACATAGAAATTGTTGAATTTGTGTGTATTCTGCTCTGTATATTCTCAACAACAAAAGTAAAATATAGAAAAAGAAATAGAGAAGAAATAAATCTATTATTATTCACAGATTATATAATTGTCTATGTAGAAAACCTGAAAGAATCTAAAACCAAAAAAAACCATTGCTATTGCATAGATTCCAACATAGGACCTTATAGGACAGACTATAACTGCACCATAAGGTTTCCAAGGCTGTAAATATGTATAAAGCAGGCTGTCACATCTTCCTCTTGTGGAGTAACTGGCAGGTTCAAACTACCAGCCTTCTGATTATCAAACACTTTAACCACTGTGCCATCAGGGCTCCTTTGAAAGAATCTATAAACTATTAAATTCAATAAGAGTATAGCTAGGTTGCTAGACACAAAATCAATTTCTATACATCAGTAAAAAAAGTTGAAAGTGCAATAAAAAAGAAAGATGCCTGTAAAAATGGTATGGCTGGGCACCTGACCTTTAACTTCCTTCAAGGACAAAGGAGAAACAAGATCAACAGCCCAAAACTGATTCCTATGAGATGGAGGTCAGACATGCCTCCATCCTCCAACCTTTTTACCAACCCTCCCTTCCATGATACTCGGCTCCTCTGCTGTGTTTTACAATTCATTGCAATGACAACACAGAACTCACAGACATGCTCACAATTACGGGATTTATTAAGGAAGTAACAGGTTACAATTCAGGATCAGAAACAACTCAGGATATGGTTCTTTGGTCAACACAACTTCTCAGCCATGCCCACAGGTAGGTCTCTCTCTGACCCTTGGCCCTTTAGCCCCTCTAGTGTCTTGAGCCTCTTAGGCCAGCCCAGCCTCTGCCCAAGCAAGTGTTACAAAGCTCTCTAGCTCTGCCATTAAGTGCCTGGAGGCATCCAACTCTGCCACAAAGCCCCTTGCCCAAAGGTGAGCGCTTTCTCCATCGATGAGCCAGGAAGCCCATTGCACAATTTCCTGTCAGTCTCCTGGTTCTGCTGCCACCATTTCTCTGCTTCTACTTCTCATCATCTTGCACTGTCTCTGGTGTTACATCTCTCTCTCTCTCTCTCTCTCTCTCTCTCTCTTTCTCTCTCTGTCTCCTTAGCCTAGGAGATTTTCAGCACAGGTATCCTAGGTTCAAAGGATGCACTCCACTCCTGGCTCATTTTTCTTGTTGATAGTGCTGTCCCCTTGATAGTCCAATCTTCCATTTCCCATTTTCCTGCCTATATAGCCAGGTTGTTGGCCCATGCCTATGAACGATAAAAATCCCAACATGCAGGATCTCACCATTGCCCAATTCTTCCATCACGGCTAGGAAAACAGCATGCAGTTCAGCCCACTGAGTTGATCTGTTCTTCTTCAACCAGAGCCTTTCCATCTGCTAGTCTTAATGCCGTAGCTTCCCACATCCAATGTTGTCCACTTACCCTAGAACTGCCATTTGTGAACAAGCAGCCTTCTGCTGGTTAGCAGAAAGTTGTTCATAGGGCAATGTGGCAATGAGCTTTGGAAGCTTCTCAGGTGGCTCCTGAGTAGGGCCTATGGGAAAAGAGGCTACCTGTTTATGGATACAATGGGTGCCTCCATGCTTTCTCCAGTAGCTTGTTCTTGTATGAACCCTTTCCATTTTATTATGGAACTAGTTTGAGCACCACTTTCCTTATTAGAGTGTTTGACATCACCCAAAACATTATGGACATTTCAAGTCTCATGATTATTTTTTGTCTTTCTGTCATAGAGGCAGTCTCAATCAATATTGGCAATTAAATTGCCAATAGCAGGCAAGCAATTGGCTTTCAAATGGCATGTATCATGATGCATCATCTGAAAACTTTCTAGTCCAGAATCCCAGTGGTCACTGTATGATGGTGTTCTCAGGTTTTTGCCATAAGCTCTGGTCTGCATTACCAAGTGACAGACACTTCTAAAATCATGTCTGTATGTGGCTCATAAGGGGCTAAAAGCAAGGACAGTAAGACCACTTTCTGTAATTCAAACAGAGCCAACTATTGCTCAAGGCCCTATTCAAATGCAATTTTCTTCTGAGTGGTTTTATGGATGGAAGCCACTAATATTCCCAGATATAGAATATACATTCTCCAAAATCCAAATAAGCCAACCAAACTTTGGACCTCCTGCTTAGTCTTGGAGGTAGGTAGCAACAGAAACTTATTCTAGATTGGCTGCAGAATGTAATAGGTGGCTTCTGTTCAAGTTAGTCCCAAGAATTTCACGATTTGAGTAGGGCCCTGGGTTTTTACTGGATTTATTAACCAGCCTGTGTTGGTTATGTGAGCCACCACTGTTTTTAAATATGCCCTAGACTTATCGTCCATAATTGAAATTAACATAATATCATCATGTAATGTATCATTACACTTGATATCTGCACCAAATCCAAGTCTTTTCTAACCAAACTATGACAGTAAGTAAATGAATTCAAGTAATTTGTGGCAATACAGTGAAAATAAATTGTGATCTTTCCCACATGACAGCAAACTGTGGTTGGTTCTTTTATTCTGAGATTGGAATAGAGAAAAAGGCATTTGCAAGCTCAGTCACTGAATACCAGTCTCCTTTAGCCTGCTGTATTTTATGCACTATAGATAATATGTCTAAAAGAATTGAAGCCACTGGTGGCACCTTATTTAAGTTGCAGTAGTCTACAATTAGCCTCCATGAACCATCTTCCTTTTTTATGGGCCATACAGGGCTGTTATACAGACAATTTGTTGGCACCAATACTCCAGCCTTTAGCATGGTGTTAATCAAAGCAATAATCTCCTTTTATTCACCAGGTGTCCTGTACTATTTTGAATTAGCAACCTGAGTGGTTTGGGCAATTATGAGGGTTCCCATTTAGTATGTCCAATCAATACTGGCCTAAGGGCAGACTTACACACCTTCAGTTTTACAATATCACATAGAGGTCATGTTCCCCAGTTAGACATAATATCCAGACCTTGCCAATAATACATTTAGCTAAGGGAGATGCAACTTCTTACCAAAAACCAAAAACCCAAACTCACTGCTATTGAGTTGTTTCTGACTCATACTGACTCCTCCTTGGGTTTCTGAGGCAGCATCTCTACAGAAGTGGATTGTCCAATCTTCCTTCTGAGGAGTGGCTGGTGGGTTTGAACTGCCAGCCTCTGGTTAGCAGTCAAATGCCTTAGACACTATGCCACCAGAGCTCCTTCTCACCAGGTCTGTTTAAATTTTCCAATTCTCATCCAAGCTTTAATCTTTATCCCATCAAAAACTGCATCCCCATGTCCCACTAGTGTAACCTTAAGCCCCTTAAAGATTTTATTGACAGATTTGGAGATTATAGTACATTGGGATCCTGTGTCCAGGAGACCAAGAAGGTCTCTTCACCACTCCTGGACCATTTTACCCACATATGTGCATATGGCCTTGAGTCCCTTAAGGGGGGCTGGACCAGAAGGCCCTGGACCTTTTGTCAATCCTTATCTTGATCAACTAGCTGAGCCTCTGCTTCAAATGGTCCCAGGTGGGACTTCCCATCATTAAATTCCTCCCAATTGGAGTGAATAGAACAGATTTGTTTAGACCTCTTTAATGTTGAGGGACTATCAGGAGTTTCTGTTGCATTAGAACCTTTGTCTCAATTCCATCAATGTCTACTATAGTCATCCCATTTCTTAGTAACAGTCTAAAAATCTCCATCATTCTGGGGGACGTTCTTTCCATATTGCCTCTTCTCATTTTCCTATGAATCACCCTTCTGTTTTTTGCATCTGTAAGACCCATGCAGGGAAGCTGTGACAAGAGATACAACATGGCTTCTCATATTTTTGCTCTTTCATTCTGCAGTATTCAAAACACACTGCCACTTAATTAATCACTCTAACAATGATGATACCAAGCTACAAATTGAAACAACTCCTTTACACTATACCCTCTGGTTTCAATACTTTCTTGGTTTTGTCCATTCCCCTCCCTTACTACTTTCTTGTTCTGTATCCTGCATCTAGCTGATAATCATCTGACCTCTGATTCTTGGAACTTGAGCTAGCAGCCTATCATCTGCCTGATTTGCCAGCTTCCGCAGTCTTGTGAGTGGACAGCCTGTCATGTGACCTGCTGATCTGTGTTTGTCAGCCCCTGCAACCACATGAATCATGAGACATCTCAGCCTGATGCCTAACCCATGGATTTGGGACTTACCAGCCACCATGACCATGTGGGCCATTTCCTTGATGGTTTGTGAGTTCTGTGAGATGTTGCAGCAAAATACTGAACCCAGAGATGGAAGTGAGAGGACAGAGGGGTGGAGGAATAGTTGATGTTAGAGATGATGGAGTTCCACAACAGTTAGCAAAAATTGGACAATTTGGGACATCTTTAATCTCTGCCTCATAGGAATCAGCTTTGTGCCAAGCCTTCTAAAGTAGATTATTCACACAATACCATTTGTTGCTATTTTGGGGTACTGTTGAGTCTATTGCAACTCATAGCAACTCCATATGAGAGAGTGCAACTTCCCCATAGGATTTCCTTGGCTGTAATCTTTATGGAAACAGATCACCAGGTCTTTCTTCCATGGAGCCACTGGGTGGGTTCAAACCACAACCTTTCAGTTAGCAGCCAAGCACTTAACCACCAGAGCACAAATTAAAATAGCATTAAAAAAAGAAAAAGGGGGGTGTAGGAAAAAAAACCAGGCAGCCCCCAAATTACTAATAGACCATGTGAAACCCAGCCTTCACAACTCTGAAGAATTAGATGGTGCTCTGAAAGGGATCACAATAGGATCACAATATGAGGTCAGAGAAAGAGTGGGAGAAAAATGTGGAACAAAAATCAAAATCGTAAAAAAGATCAAGACTATGGTCTTTAGATACCCTTTAAGCCTGGAACTGAACTCACCCCCATGGCTGAACTTTCAGCCTAACTATATACACATATTAGAACAATCAACCATATGAGGTCACAAGGGCAGGATTTGCCCAGGAATAAAACTCAGAAGACAGAAGTGGTAGGAAAGATTGACAAAGGGAAATGGTAAACACAGGAAGGAAGTGGGAAAATTGCTTCTACATTGTGGGGATTATAATCAGTGTCACAAAACAAAATGTATATGAATTGTTGAATGGAAAACCAATTTGCTCTGAAAATTTCCACCCAAATCACAATTTAAAAAAAAAAAGTAAGCAAGTAAATAAATAAATAAAACCAGTGTTTTAGGATTCTGAGAACTGGAGGCAGATTATGCAGATGTAAAGGAGTTTGGGTTTATGCCTCAGGCGGGGGGAAGTCTTTGGAGTTTCTACATCTAGGAAAGGAACCCTGGTGGTTCCACGGTTAAGCACTCAGCTGCTAATAGAAAGCTCAGCTAGTCAAACCCATGAGTGGATTCCACTGGAGAAAAGACCTGGTGATCTGCCCCCAAAAAGATTACTTGTTGCCATCTAGTTGACCTACAGCAACCTGATAGGAGAGTAGAACTGCCCTGTAGTATTTCCTGGAGTTCTGGTGGCGTAGTGCCTAAGGCATTTGACTGCTAACCAGAAGGCTAGTAGTTCAAACCCACCAGTCACTCCTCGGAAGGAAGGTTGGGCAATCTACTTTATGTAAATATACTGTCACATCTTTCTCCTGTGGAGTGGCGGGTTCGAACTGCAGACCCTTCATTAGTAGCTGAGTGCTTAACCACTGCATTACCAGGGATCCTTACATATAAAGCTTACAGCCTAGGAAACCCTATGAGGCAGTTCTACTCTGTCCTATAGGGTCACCTACAAGTTGGCATCGACTTGATGGCATACAACGCCAACAATAAAACACCCAGGAAGGGGCATTGGTTTGTCAGAGCGTGAAGCATGAAGCATGTTTGTGTATGAAGCAGGGTCCCTAGGGTGCACTGTTTTGAGTGCAGCAGCCTTTATAGGCCCAGGAGGGAGTCAGACAGTGGAAAGAGCCTGGAATGGGGAGGCAGTTTTTATGCCATGATAATCCTGTGATCTTGGACAAATCTCTTAGCTGCTCTTGGCCTGTTCTTCATCTCCTAAATGGTCATTAATACCTATAGCACAGTCAAGGAAGGATGGAATGAAGTTCGGTGGGTATAAATGCTTTGAAAGAGGTAATGGGGCATGGACCCACTCATTAAGTGGATGGCCCGGGTTTGGGTATAGAACAAAACAGAAAACACTTTGAAAGCCCCAGGATAAAACATTCTACCCTGCTGGTGCCCTGGCAACATTGTTATTTAATCATTACTCTGTTGCTAAACGATTTACCATTTGGCTGGTCCCAGCTTGTTCACAGCTGGTCCTGTCTGGCTCTGTCTGAATGTGGGTGGAGACGGACTCAGCACTTTCAGACATGTACAGTACAGGTAGTCCTTGACTTACGATGTACTCAAATTACAATGAACTTCACTTACGACTGTCTGTTTTTTGTTTTTGTTTTTGTACATTTTATTGTTAGTAATGTGTACTACATACAATGTTGCTGCGTGCAATTTGTGGATGTTATCATTCTCAGATGTTCACTGGCAGATATCCAATGTTATGATTTACTTTTCAAAACACTGCCATATCGTAAGCAATAATGAAAATGAAAAAGAGAGAGAGGTATTTGATGAATATCAGAACCAACTTACAACTAGGTCATCTGAAAGGAACCCTGCTGTAAGTCAGGGACTACTGTACCATCTCCTTCCTGAGTACCCGCCATGTTTCTTTGCTCTGAGCTTCCAGAGGAGCCCCACGTAGGCCTGTGAAACACACGTAGCTCCTGAGCACTTTACAAGATGCACTGAGCCAATGCTGTGGCAAGAAGCCACAGATGGATCTGGAACTGGCCAGGGACTCTGGGATGAAAGACCTCGCCAATTGGTTATTTCACATGCTGCCAATATGTTCTCCCACTTTGTTTCCTCTCTCCTCTAATCCTAACTGTGAGGGCAGATAAAAGCCTCTCAGAGTGGGGGCAGCAAAAGAAGCCTGGGGATGTGCAAGTTGTATTTAAGAAGGGGACTCAGAAGGACTTATATGCAACATGTCCTTTTAAAACCTTAAATTAAAAAAAAAAAATGAGTGTTTTATCCAAAAGCATGGATAAAGCATATTTGTCCAGTTTAAGGAATTTAAAAAATCCATATCCCCACTATTCAACCTAAGAAATAGAATATTACCAGGATTCTAGAAGCCTGCTTTCCCCCTTATTCTCACCCAATCACATTCCCTGTCCTCCTGCATCCCTCAGAGTCACAGCTATCCTGATTCCTTGTTATTCAGTCCCATAGTTTTCTTTATAGTAAGAGTGTGTCTGTGTCTGTCTGTCTGTCTGTATGCCCGCTTTTTAGAATTTTGTATAAATGTGATTGTACTACTGTATTCTTTATTTACTTTTATCTTTTGCTCAACACTATGTCTTTTAGATTTATGTGTTAATCTGTACAGTTGTAGTTTATTTATATTCATTGCTGTAATAGCATCACACAGATATGTTGTTGTTGTTGTTAGTTGCCTTCAAGTGGACCTCAACTCATGGCAACTCCATGCACATTAGGAAAAAAAAAAAAAATGCTGCCCAGACCTGCACCATCCCCATGATAGACTACAGATCAGACTATTGTGACCGACAAGATTTTCTTGGCTAGTTTTTGAAAGTAGATCACCAGGCCTTTCTTCCTGAACAAATCTATACCGGTTTATTCATCCTATGGTAGCATAGTGCCTAAGGCACTTGACTGCTAACCAGAAGGCTGGTGGTTCAAACCCACCAGCCACTCCTCAGAAGGAAGATTGGGCAATCTACTTCCGTAGTGATACCACCTTGGAAACCCAAGGAGGAGTCGCTATGAGTCGAGTCCAACTCCATGGCACATAACAACACAACAACATAAGGAGCTCAGATGGTGTAGTGGTTAAGGCATTCAGCTGCTAACCTATCAGCCACTCCATGGGAGAAAGGTGAGGCAGTCTGCTTCCATCAAGATTTACAGCCTTGGAAAACCTATGAGGCAGTTCTACTCTAGTCCTTTAGGGTCAGTATGAAACAGAATTGATTCAGTGGCAGTGGGTTTGGTTTGATTAATCAAATCTACTATTGCTGGGCATTTAGGTTATTTTCTAGGTTTTTGCTATTAAAGATAATGCTAACCAGAAGGCTAGTGAGTGGTTCAAACCCATCAGCCACTCCTTGGAAGGAAGATTGGGCAATCTATTTCCATAGTGATACTGCCTCAGAAACCCAAGGAGGGGTGGCTATGAGTCGGAACAGACTCGATGGCAGTGAGTTTGGTTTTTTGGTTCACAATGGCAAAGACTTCTGGGTGATAGGTCTTCACCTTAGTTATATATTGGAATTACTTGAAGGGCTTTACAAAATATTGGTGCCTGGCTCCCACTCTCAGAGATTCTGATGTAGTCTTTGGTGCAGCGTGGGCAGCTAGAATTTTAAAAGCTCCCCAGCTTGTAATGGTTGTCCAAGGTGGAGAACTACTGTTCTAAAAAGTACTTCTCAATATTTAATGTGCCTGTGAACCACCTGGAGATCTTGTTACAATGCAGATTGGGACTCAGTAGGTCCATAGTGGGGCCCAAAGTTTTGCATTTCTAATAAGTTCCAAGACAATGCTGGTCCAAGGCTCCCTTTTGAGTCTTGCTGAATTGTAGGGTATCTGCATGCTCACCATCCTTGTTATTGTTGTTAGTTCCCTTCAAGTCAGTTCTGACTCATGGTGATTTCCCATGTGCCCAGAACTGCTCCATAGGTTTCTCAAGGTTGTGACCTTTCAGAAGCAGATCTCCAGGCCTATCTTCCGAGGCACTTTGGGATGGGTCCAAACCACCAATCTTTTGGCAAGTAGTCAAGCACTTGACCATTGCACCACCCTAAAAACAAAACAAAAACAACCAAACTCATTGCCATCAAGTCTATCCTGACTCATAGCGACCCCTCCTTGGGTTTCTGAGGTGGTATCTCTACAGAAGTAGATTGCCCAACCTTCCTTCGGAGGAGTGACTTGTGGGTTTCAACCACCAGCCTTCTGGTTAGCAGTCAAGTGCCTTAGGCACTACACCACCAGTGCATCACCCTAGGTAGTGCCAAATCATTTTCTAAAGTAACAGCACCAACTTACCTTCCCATCAAGAGTGGATGGCAGTTCTAGTCTTCCACACTTGACATCATCTGACCTTGTAATATTTTTGCTTAAATAATGAATGTGAAACATTATGTCTTTAATTACTCCTGAGAATAAGCAAGTTGAAAAAAAAAATGTACAGGGCATTTGCAAGTTCTTTATTGTGAAATGTCTGTTTTTGACTCTTGCCCTCTTTTCTGAATAGATTTCTTCTTTGCAGGATGTATTTATATACAGGACTGGGCAGTGTTTTATTCTGCTGTACAAAGAGTTGCTATGAGCTGTAGCTAACTTGATGCCACCTAACAACAACACAACAGCATTTATATATCCTGGATATGAATATTTTATTTATTTCATGGAGTTCCAGATTGGTACAAACAGTTAATACACCAGGCTGCTAAACTTAAGATGAGTGCTTTGAGTCCACCCAGAGGTACCTGGGAAGAAAGGTGTGGTGATCTATTACTGAAAAATTAGCCATTAACAACTCTTTAAAGAAGCATAGTTCTACTCTGACACACATGGTGTTGCCATGAGTTGGAATTGACAGCAATGGGTTATTTATTCCATATACTGCAAATACATTCTCCCAACTTGTTTCTTGCCCTCCTATTCTCTTCATGGCATCTTTAGTGGAACAGATATTTTAAACTTTAGATGAATAAATTATTACAGTAGACTCAAAACACACCTAAGCTGGCTTACAGCCAAATAATAGACAGGCATATGGGGTGAACATTTGTATCAGGTAGATATACTCCTTGGAGTGATTGTGGGAGAACAGAAGGGCAGTGTTTGCACAGGGAGATAGCTTGAGGGGCAGGAGTGCATGGGAGGGAAGAACACAGGGAAGAGGTAACTGCAGGGAGGAAGTGGGAAGAAAGCTGTTAAATTGTGGGGAATTACAGTCAATGTCATGAAACAAATTGTGTATAAACTGCTGTATGGAAAATGAATTTGCTCTGTAAACTTTCATCCAAATCACAATAAAAATTTAAAAAAAGAAGAAAACACTAAAACAATTATTTTTTCAGGTAACCACAAGAAAAAATAGACAAATACACTAATTCCAATAGTTTCAAATATTTTGATGGCCTAACATCACACAGTTTATACATAAACCATATTTACTACATCCCTCATCTAATAGAGCTTATGTTCTAGTGGTGGTGGGAGAGCAGGCTATCACCAAATAAAGGCACAATATGTCACGTGGTAACTGTGCTATGAGAGATAGTCAAGCTGCCATCCTGTTGAAAGTAAAATCACCTCATCCTCTTCTAAGCATTACCAAACATGTAGGCAGATGTTTTTATTCCTAGAAAGGCTAAGGAACATTTTTTTGTTTTGATTTTTAGCTGAGAAATGATCCTGTGTACTCACAGAGCAATGTCTCGCGTGTAAAACCAAAACTAAACCCACTGCCATGAGATGATTCCTACTCACAATGACCCTATGGGACAAAGTAGAACTGCCCCATAGAGTTACCAGGGCTGTAAATCAGACCACCTCATCTTTCTCCCACACAACGGCTGGTGGATTCAAATTGTCAACCTTTGGGTTAGCAGCCCAATATTTTAACCATAGCACCACCAGAGGTAGACTATTGAAACCGTTAATTAATAACATATATACAGTGACTAACTTCCTAGTAGGTACAAAGAACGTAGTTCTGTTAGCCTGTGTCTCTGGGCCTTGTGTATATAAGAAAGAAAAAAAAAAAAATTAAGTTTACTTCTGAGGAATGGGATTAATGAAGGGAGAGAGAGGAGAATACTCTCACCTTTATACTTCATACACTCCTGTGTTGCTTTAATTTTTCTCTATCCATGAACATACATACTTGGGGAAGGAGAATGAAACATAAACAATAAGAAATTTTAAAGGAAGAATTTGTAAGCTAGGATGTGACAAACTCAGCCCTGATGCCAAATCTGGCCCACAACCTGTTTTTATAAATAAAGTTTTGTTGGAACACGGCCATAATCATCCATACACATATTATCTATAGCAGCTTCCACACTACAATAGCAGAGTTCAGTACAGAGACATGTATGGTCCACAAAGGCTAAAATATTTACTATCTGGCTCTTTATAGAAAACACTTGCCAACTCCTGATCTAAAATAATTTATTATAAATTCCTTAAAGGGATTATGTCACATATATTTTACTTTTCATGCCAGGAGTTTTTCCTTTAGGAGTATTGTAGAAATCTCAGTGGAGATATGTAATTGCATGCACACACACATACACACTGCTGTGATTCTATAATAGAATTCTGTATAATTCCCATGGGTACTCAGAGTGGGGGAAGGTCAGAAATGGTTTCTCAATGGCAGTGACATTTGAGTTGAGTCTTGAGGGGCAGTTCCACGTTTGCCATGCACAAAAGAAATGAATAGCTCTCCTTTAATTAGTGTCCTAATTTTCCTGAAATGCAAACATGGGGCTGCCAACTGCTCACACTCTGCTCCTAACAGCATTATGGAATTGAAAAGGAATTGCTTGATGCTGAGAAAGACACTGAGTTCTTTGGAAAATGGTCAAAAGCATCTAAATGTCCAAATTAAGTCATGTTTATTATATCCACCTTCTGTTGAAAATATACACAGCAAAACATACACCACAACAACGATTTCTACGTGTACAATTTGGTGACATTGATTACATTCTTCAAATTGTGCAGCCATTTGCACCCTTTTTTTCCCAAATTTTTCCACATCTTCTATTACAAACTCACTGCCCCCTAAGCTTCCTTTCTAAACTTTTGAGTTGCTGTTCTCAATTTGATCCCATATTGATAGTTCTTTAAAAAGCACAATACTCCTGTGAAAAAACACATAGCAAAGTGACAGCAACCAATTCATACTTATCAATAATTACACTGAATGTCAATGGATTAAATGCACCACTCAAGAGATGGAGAGTTGCAGACTGGATAAGAAAACATAAGCCATCAATATGCTGTCTACAAGAGACACACCTTAGAGAGAAAGGCATAAATAGACTAAAAATCAAAGGTTGGAAAAAGATATACCAAGCAAATGGCAACCATAAAAGAGCAAGAGTGGCAATATTAATTTCTGATCAAATTGACTTTAAGACAAAAACCACCACACAAGACAAGGAAGGACATTATATAATGATTAAAGGATCAATTGAACAAGAAGATATAATCATAATATATATCTATGGACCCAATGAAAGAGCCAATGAAATACATAAATCAGACTTTAACAGAACTGAAAAGGCAAATAGATGACTCCACAGTCATAGTGCACACAGAGACTTTAATACACCACTTTCATTGAAAGATTCAACAAAGACACAGAAGAGCTAAACAACGCAATTCACCAACTTGACCTTATAGACATCTACAGAGCTTGTCACCCAACAACAGTACAATATACATTCTTTTCCAGTGCACATGGAACATTTCCATGATAGACCATATGTTAGGCCATAAAGCAAGCCTTAATAAATTTAAAAACATTGAAATACTGCAAAGCATCTTCTCAGATCACAATGTTATCAAATTAGAAATCAACAATAGGAAGAGTAACAGAAAAAGAGTGAACATGTGGAAACTGAACAACACCCTCCTTAAGAACGACTGGGTAAGAGAAGAAATAAAAAATTCCTGAATCAAACAAGAAAGAAAACACAACATACCAAAATCTTTGGGACACAGCAAAAGCAGTGATCAGAGGCCAATTTATAGCAATAAATGCACACATCAAAACAAATAAATAAAAGCACAAAACTTAAGGCAGACATTCTTATAAATAGGCTATTTGTACAATTGATGGTATAGTTGAGCAATCAAAATTCATTCACTCATTAAGCAAAGATTATTGAGTGCCTACCCAAGGAGGGGTCGCTATGAGTCGGGGCCGACTCGACGGCACATAACAACAACAACAACAACTGTTCTATTAGGAGCTCTGGTGGTATGGTGCCTAAGGCCTTTGACTGCTAACAAGAAGGTTGGTGGTTCAAACCCACCAACCACTCTATGGAAGAAAGAAAGGGCAATCTACTTCCATAAAGATTTAACACCTCAGAAACCTAATGGGGGTCACTATGAGTTGGACTCAACTTGAAGCCAGTGAGTTTGGTTTAGTTTTGGTACTGTTTTATTGAGGCACTGTGAATACAGCAGTTAATAAAACAGGCTATCTTTCTGATCCATTGGCATTTGCATTCCAGTGTTGCTGGGAGATAGGCAATAAACAAACTAATAAAAGGAAAATAGATCAGAGTGAGATGATGGACTGGAGAGTGATGGTGATGGAGCTGTGTATACAGGGACGATAGGAAGCATCTTCCTAAGCGAGTGATTTTTGGGCAGCAAACTGAATTCAGTAAAGGGGTCATGAAGATATCTGGGGAGGGAGCCAGCATGTGGGAAAGCATTGCAGGCAGAAGGAACAACAAGTACACAGGGCCTAAGATTGGAAAGCTCTGGTAGCATAGTGGCTAAGGCACTTGACTGCTAACCAGAAGGCTGGCGGTTCAAACCCACCAGCCACTCCTCGGAAGGAAGATGGGGCAATCTACTTCCGTAGTGATACTGCCTCGGAAACCCAAGGAGGGGTCGCTATGAGTCGGGTCTGACTCGACGGCACATGACAACAACAACAACAACAAGATTGGAAAAGAGTTGGTGTGTTAATGAAACAGCAAGGAGTTGCTGGCTAAAGTTGAGTGAGCATTTGGTTAACAGCCAAACACCACCAAAATTCCTTACCAATATATACTTTTAAAAAAAAAAAAAACCTTACTGCCATTGAGTCAATTCTGACTCTTAATGACCCCCATTAGGTTTCCAAAGCTGTAAATCTTTACAGAAGCAGATTGCCCCATCTTTGGGGGGTTTGAACCACCAACCTGGTTAGTAGCCAAATGCCTTAACCACTATACCATCAGAGCTCCTTATCAATATATAAGAGGGTCTATTTCCTTATAAGAGAGGCCTGATGGTGCAGTGGTTAAAGTGCTCAGCTGCGAACTGAACGGTTGGTGGTTTGACTCCACCAGCCGCTCAGCAGTAGAAAGATATGGTAGTCTGCTTCTGTCCTATAGGGTTGCTGAGCTGACATCAACATGATCACAACACTTTTGGGATTTTTAGTTTGTTTTTTCCCCATGAAAAGCCCTGATGACACTCAGCTGCTAACCAGAGGTTGACTGTTTAAGCCCATCCATCAGCTCTTTGGGAGAAAGACCTGGCAATCTGTTCCCATAAAGATTACAGCCTAGGAAACTCTATGGGGCAGTTCTACCCTGCTCTATAGGGTCACTAAGAGTCAGAATTGACTTGACAGCACCTAACAACAATAACAACTCTCCATGGAGTTCCTGGGTTGCACAAATGGTGTGCTTGGCCACTAAACAAAAGGTGGAAGGTTCAAGTGCACAGCAGAACGAAACACCATTCTGTCCCATGACAGCTCCATGATCCCTGCTATACTTGAGCCTATTGTGACAGCCACTGTGTTAATCCATCTTGTTGAGGGCCTCCTTTGTTGACCCTCCACCTTACCAAGCATGACGTCCTTCTCCAGGGAATGGTCCCTTCTGACAACATGACCAAAGTAGGTGAGATGAAGGCTGGTCATTCTCACTTCCAAGGAGTATTCCAGCTGCACTTCCTCCAGGACAGATCTGTTAGTTCTTTTAGCTGTCCATGATACTTTCAGCATTCTACTCCAGCACCACATCTCAAAAGCATCAATTCTTCGGTCTTCTTTATTCATTGTCCAGTTCTCACATGCATATGAGGTGATTGAAAATATCATGGCTTATGTCAGGTGTACCTTAGTCCTCAAGGAGACATCTTTGCTCCTCAGCACTTGAAAGAGGTCCTTTGCAGTTGATTTGCCCAGTGCAATACATCTTCTGATGCCCTGACTGCTGCCTCAATTGGCATTGATTGTAGAACCAAGCAATGTGAAGTCTTTGACAACTTCAATCTTTTCTCCATTCATCGTGATGCTGTTTACAGGTCCAGCTGGGAGAATTTTTGTTTTCTTTATATTGAGATGTAATCTATACTGCAGACTGTAGTCTTCAATCTCCAGCAGTAAGTGCTTGAAGTCATCCTCACTTTCAGCAAACAAAGTTGTATCATCAGTGTATCACAGGTTGTTAATAAGCCTTCCTCCAATCTTGATGCCATGTTCTTCTTCATATAGTCCAGCTTCTCAGATTATTTGCTCATCATATAGATTGAATAATATGGTGAAAGAATACAACCCTGACACTCTCCCTTCTTGGTTTTAAACCATGCAGGGTCCCCTTGTTCTGTTCAAATGACAGCTTCCTGGTCTATGTACAGATTCCTCATGAGTATAATTAAGTGTTTGGAAATTCCTATTCTTTTCAAAGTTATCCAGAATTTGTTATGATCCACACAATTAAATGCTTTTGCATAGTCAATAAAACACAAGTAAACATCTTTCTGGTATTCTTTGCTTTGAGCCAAGATTCATCTGACATCTGTAATGATATCCCTTGTTCCATGTCCTGTTCTGAATCCACTCTGCATCTCTGGATGTTCTCTGTCAATATACTGCTGCAACTGTTTTTGAGTTATCTTCAGTAAGATTTTACTTGTGTGCGGTATTATTGATATTGTTCAATAATTTCCACATTCTGTGGGATCACTTCTCTTTGGAATGGGCACAAATATGGATCTCTTCCAGTCACTTGGCCAGGTAGCTGTCTTCCAAATCTCTTGGCATAACTGGGTGAGTGCCTCCAGTGGGGCATCCATTTGTTGAAACATCTCAGTGGGTATTCCATCAATTCCTGGAGCCTTGTTCTTTGCCAATTCCTTCAGTGCAGCTTTTACTTCTTCCTTCAGTACCATTGGTTCTTGATCATATGCCACTGCCTCAAATGGATCAACACCGACCAGTTCTTTTTGGTACAGTGGCTCTGTGTATTCCTTTCATCTTCTTTTGATGTTTCCTGCATCATTCAATATTTTCCACATAGAATCTCTCAGTATTACAACTCGAGGCTTAATTTTTTCCCTCAGTTCTTTCAGCTTGAGAAATGCTGAGTGTGTTCTTTCCTTTTGGTTTTCAAACTCCAGGTCTTTGCACGTTTCATTATAGTAATTGGCTTTGTCTGTTTGAGCTGCTCTTTGAAATCGTCTGTTCAGCTCTTTCGTCTTGTCATTTCTTCCATTTGCTTTAGCTACTTTCCTTTCAAGGGCAAGTTTCAGAGTCTATTCTGACATCCATTTTGGTCTTTTCTTCTTTTCTCGTCTTTTTAATGACCTCTTGCTTTCCTCATGGTTGATGTTCTTGATGTCATTCTACAATTCTTCTGGCTTTTGGTCATTGGTGTTCAATGCATCAAATCTCTTCTTTAGATGTTCTCTAAATTCAGGAGAGATATATCCCATGTCATATTTTGGCTCTTGTGGACTTGTTTTAATTGTCTTCAACTTCAAGTTGAATTTGCATATGAGCAATTGATGGTCTGTTCGACAATCAGTTCCTGGCCTTGTTTTGGCTGAAGATATTGAGCTTTTCCATCACCTCTTGCCACAGGTTCAGTCAGTCTGATTCCTGTGTACTCCACCTGGTGAAGCCCATGTGTATAGCCACTATTTGTGCTGTTGTAAAAAGGTATTTGCAATGAATAAGTCATTGTTCTTGTAAAATTCTACATTGCCATCACCAGCATTATTTCTGTCATGAAGGCCAAATTTTCCAACTACCAGTGATTCTTCTTTGTTTCTAACTTTGCACTCCAGTCATCAATGGTATTTAACACATCTTGATTGCACATTTGGTCATTTTCAGACTGTAGAAGTTGATAAAAAAAATCTTTGGCTTTGGTGGTTGGTGCATAAAATTTGAATAATTGTAGTATTAACAGGTCTTCCTTGTAGCCATATGGATATTATCCTATCACTGACAACATTGTAATTCAGGACAGATCTTGAAACATCCTTTGTGATGATGAATGCTACAACATTCCTCTTCATATTACCATTCCTGCATAGTAGATCATATGGTTATCTGATTCAAAATGACCAAAACCAGTCCATTTCAGCTCACTAATGCCTAGGATATCAATCTTTATGCATTCCATTTAATTTTTGACAACTTCCAATTTTCTTAGGTTCATACTTTGTACATTCCATGTTCCTATTATTAATGGATGTTTGCAGTTGTTTCTCCTCGATTTTGGTCATGCCATGTCAGCAAATGGAGGTCTTGAAAGCTTTACTTTATCCATATCAGTAAGGTTGCTACTATTTTGATGATGCAGCTCTTTCCCAGTTGTATTTTGAAAGTCATATTTTCTGACCTAAGGGACTCATTCTCCAGCACTGTATCAGATAATGTTTCTGGGCTATTCATAAAGTTGTGCAGTAATGTATCAGACAGTGTTTCTCTGCTATTCATAAGGTTTTCCCTTGCCAATTCTTTGAGAAGTGGATGACCTCTTCCTTCTTCCTAGTCTGTCTCAGTCTATAAGCTGCATTGAAACCTATGCACCATGTGCAACCCTGCTGGCACTTGAAACACTGGTGGCACAGCCTCAAACCTCGCAGCAACACGCAAGCCACAATAGTATGACAAACTGACAGACAAGTTTGTCTTGCTTAGCTGTTTGAAACTTCTCTGCCTTCCCCTTACCTGGATCGCTGGTGCTGCTCTGCTCTGTCGCCCCTCTGCCTTCTCTTTCCCCCACTTTCCTGGCTCCTGTGGTTTCGGCTTGGGTCCCTCCCCTTACCTGGATCCCTGACTGCTGCTCTGCTCTGTCATCCCCCTGGCTTCTCTTTCCCCTGCTTTCCTGGCTGGTGGGTGTGGGGTCTGGGTTGCTCCCCTTACCTGGTTCCTTGGCTGTTGCTCTGTTCTCTCCTCCCCTCTGGCTTCTTTATCCCCCACTTTCCTGGCTGGTGAGGGTGGGGCCTGGGTCCCTCCCTTTACCTGGATCCCTGGCTGCTGCTCTGCTCTGTCTTCTCTAGAGAGTTATTTGGCCTTAAATATGTGCATACTGGGATTTTATACCAAAGAAATAATGAGATATAAATGCAAGCACGTTCAAAGTCACAGCTTTATTTAGAATGCTGAAACCAGTGATTAGGGATTGGCTATATAAATGATGTCAATATTAGGAAATCATGTCTCACTCACTGCTGTTGAGTTGGATCTGACTCATAGTGACCCCTCCTTGGGTTTCCAAGGCAGTATCACTATGGAAGTAGATCGCCCAACCTTCATTGCAACTATTCATAGTTAAATGATGGTAAAGGAGATTTATGAATTGGGAAATGTTTATGCCTATATGATTGAAAAATGTTTTATATGGTATCATTTTTTTGCCATTTAAAAATTATTTAATATTTTGACTCATTATTAAATTCATTTGGTTCAAAATTAAGAAGTAGAAAAGAGTACTTCCCATCTTCCCACACCCTCACTAAAATTACCACCAATACCAAACAAGAAAGCATGCTATGAGCTTCTTATGTATTGTTCTAGATAATTTATTACACATCTATAAGTAAATGCAAATACAGTGACTGTTTTCCACCTTCCACAAGTTCTGGCTTTTGCAGGTTTTATTGTATACATAATTTTTCCTTCCCTCTTTTGGATAAATGGTAGCCTGCTAATATACATTGCTTTGCACTTTAATTTTTCATTTTGCTGTTGTTATTTGCCATTGAGTTAGACCCGACTCATAGCGACCCCTCCTTGGGTTTCTGAGGCGGTATCGCAATGGAAGTAGATCGCCCAACCTTCCTTCTGAGGAGTGGCTAGTGGGTTTGAACCATCAGCCTTCTGGTTAGCAGTCAAGTGCCTCAGGCACTATGCTACCAGAGCTTCTAATTTTTTTTTTTTTAGTACACCAAATTTATCTTTCTTTCTTTCTTTTTTTTTTTTAAAGGACTGAATAGTATTCCATTAAGAAGCCCTGGTGGCATAACCATTAAGTGCTTAACTGGTAACCAAAAAATTGGCAGTTCCAGCTCACCTAGTGGCTCCATAGGAAAAAGACCTGATGATCTGCTCCTGTAGAATTACAGACAAGAAAATTCTACAGGACAGCTCTACTGTGTCACATGGGGTCTCTATGAGTTGGAATCTACAGCTCCCCACAACAGCAATAACTGTATTCTGTTGTATGGATACACATAATTTATTTAATTAGCCCACTATTACAAATTTAGGCTGTTGTCAATTGTTTACTATTACAAACAGGGCTGCAATATATAACCTTGAACACATGTCATTTTACATGATGTGCAAATACATCTGTAGGATAAATTTCTGGAAGTGGAATTACTGAGTCAAAGCTCATGTGCATTGTCATGAATCTTGGAAAACTGTCCTCAGAGTTTGTACTGATTAATTAGTTGCCATCAGTAATATGTGGAGGAGCTGTCCCCCAGAGCCAACAAAGTGTGGTATCAGATTTTGGATTTTTTTCCAATTTGATGGGTGTTTCAGTATACTTTTAATTTGCATTCCTTTGTTTGTGTGCAAATTTGAACATCTTTTCAAATGCTTATCAACTGTTTCGGCTTTCTTTTCCATGAAGTACCTATTTAAAGTATGCGACCCCACACGCTACAGGGGTGAACTCCATAGTGTGTAAGGCATTTGGCTGCTAACCAGAAGGTCAGAGGTTCAAAATCCACCAGCTGCTCCAAAGAAAGAAGATAGGACAATCTACTTACGTAAGGGAGCTCTGGTAGCATAGTGGCTAAGACACTTGCCTGCTAACTAGACGGCTGGTGGTTCAAACCCACCAGCCACTCCTCGGAAGGAAGGCTGAGCAATCCTACTTCCGTAGTGATACTGCCTCGGAAACCCAAGGAGGGGTCGCTATGAGTCAGGTTTGACTCGACGGCACATAACAACAACAACAACATATTTTTAATTAAAAATACTTATTCAGAGCAGCAAGATGGCAGGCTAGGCAGAAAGACTGCACAGACCCTCTTCAACAAAGAAAAGGAAACCAATTAACACAGACACAGAAGATAATCCTGGACCCCTGAGCCTAGAATGGAAGGATATAGAAGTGGACTAAACCCCAACTAGCAGAAGAATTTGCGTGAAAATACCAAAAAGGAGACATACAGAGCTGCAGTCTGGCAGCAATCCTGAGAGATCCTGATGGCACAGACAGCTTGGAGATTCCCAAGTGGTGGTAGGACATAAAAATCACCCTGCTAGCCAGGGACTGCATGGAGGACTGTGCACAGTGGCTGGGGAACAAATGGAGAAGGTGAAGAGAAGGGTGAGCTGAGCTGTGGACTTTTGCCGGTCTGGAGGTCAGCGCCATTTTGAAGGTTTAAAAAGTGGCTTGACTATTTTGGATATTTAAAGAGACAGTGCTCTAGCAGATTACTGGAGATTAAGAACATGTTCTGCTTTCCAGCAACCCCAAGAACACTCAGGACCTACAAGACTAACAAGTTTTTTGAGGTTATTTGATTGTAATTTGTGTCTAATTGAGTGGAAGACAACAACAGTCCCCACAAGACACAACTACACCCACACCTCCTGCAACTTCACTTACTGAGTGACAGCCACTACCT
>NW_006921719.1:808083-830626 GCF_000298275.1 Orycteropus afer afer
GAGAAAGAAGGGCTGCCTATGCACAGGGAGACAGCTCAGGGGCAGGAGTCCGTGGAGGGATGGACACTGGGAAGAGGTAACTATGGGGAGGAAGTTGGAGGGGAGCTGTTGCATTATGGTAAACGTCATGAGACAAAGTGTATGTAAACTGCTGTATGGAAAGTGAATTTGCTCTGTAAATCTTCACCCAAATCACAATGAAAAAAATACTCATTCATGCATTCATTAATTCATTATGAAAGTAAATACAGTAAAACCTGTGAATACCAGAAACTGTGTAAGATGGAACTATCAGAGAAGGAAAACTAAAATATTTTCCATTAAAAGAGCAATACAGAACTGGTAAGACTGTATACTGTCAAAGGTGGAAAACTTGTGAGATCTGGAAAAATAAGACAGTCCTCTCAAGTCGCAGCTCTCACAAGTTTCTACTGTATTATGAACTGATGCTAAGTGGGACACTCTGGGACATATTGCAGGTATAGGAGTGAACTTGAGAGAGATGGTCCTATTCTTCCAGAACTTGTAATCTGATGGAGAAGGATTTAAGTTAAATATTGAATTATATGGAATACTTTTTTTGGGGGGAGCTCTAGTGGCATAGTGTCTAAGGCATTTGACTGCTAACCAGAAGGCTGGCAGTTCAAACCCACCAGCCACTCCTCAGAAGGAAGGTTGGGCAATCTACTTCCATAGTGATACTGCCTCAGAAACCCAAAGAGGGATCGCTATGAGTCAGAGCCAACTCGACGGCAGTGGGTTTGGTTTGTTTTTTGCTTTTATGCATTTATGTATTTGTGCATCTATTTATGTAACATATTTGGAAAAGATTCTTGGCCATACATTGAGGTTAACAAAGATTATCTTTGAGTAGAAGTGATTTTTTCCTTTGTACTTTTCTATACTTTTCAAGTTATTATAATGTACACCTATCATGTTTGCACCTAGGCCATCTCTCCTTTATGCATTTTCTGAATTATCAGGTATAGGTCAAGGAACAGGTATGTTCTTGCAATTAAGGAAAAGAAATACATGATATAGGAATATTGCACATGTGGAGAAATTCACATGTATTTTAGCTATAACAAATACAAGGAAGAGGAGTTCTTTTTCTATGGTGATGATGAGGTTGAAGAGGAAGATGTAGAAATTTACTTTGAAAGCTCCTAAGTGGTTGGCTAGTGTCCTAGGACTTCCCATCACCAATTCCAGCAAAAACCTTCACTCATCAGAAAAACTGAGGATGCTCTCTTTGGCAGGGTAGCCTCATCTGTGTGCAATAAAACAGAAAACCAACCAGCAATCAGGACTGGGAATTTCCCTTTTGAGATGCTAGCTTCAGGCTTGGTGTCCAAGAGCGACCCCTATTGGGGGGCCTTAAATATGTTTATTTTTTGTGAGCCTCCTTTCAGGTTATAAGCCATGGTACTGAAAAAAAAACCCAAACTCACTGCCTGCCAAGTCTGATCTGACTGATAGTGACACCTCTTTGGGTTTCCAAGGGGGTGTCACTACAGAATTGTGCAGTGTTTAAAGCGTTTGGCTGCTAACTGAAAGCTGTGTGGTTCAAACCCACCAGCATCTTCACGGCATGAAGATGTGGCAATGTGCTTCTATAAAGATTTACTCTTTGGGGAACCCTGTGTCCTATAGTGTGCCATGAGTCTGAATTGATTAGGCAGTGGGGTTTGTTTTCGGTTTGGTTTTCTCTTAGTGTTGGAATTCCTGGTTGGTGCAAAAAAATTAATGTCCTTGGCTGGTAACAGAAAGGTCAGTGATTTGAGTCCACCCAGAAGCAACCTGAAAGAAAGGTCTAGCAATCTACTTCTAAAAAAGCGGCGATTTAAAACCTCTTGGAGCACAATTCTACTCTGTCTGCCACCCATGGGATCTCCATGAGTCAGAGTCAAAGATGCTAAGTGATTTTTTTTTTTTTCTGTTAGGGTTAGAATGGCAAGGGTTTTGATTTGTTTGTGGGTTCTGCTGGAAGACTTGAGGCCTACCATCAACACATGCCCTACTCCACCTGCATCCTGCTTCCCATCTCTCTTTAGTCCCCCACACCTCAGGTTTTTCTGGGAAACCAGATCTGGAGGGTTTAGAGGATGGAGTCAAAGGTGTGGCCAGTTTTTCAAATGTCACACAGGTAGACTGCTATAGGGGCTGGGGGCTGGCTTTGCAGGTTAGCAGGCTGAAATATGGTAACACTTGTTCTAAGGGGCAGTCTTTGGAATCCTGCCAGCATACTGAAACCAGGAGACTTGAGCAGGCCATTCTAACTGCAAAAGAATGTGGTTGAGGGGGCTGCCTCTCACCTGTGGAAGCCAAATTAGAAGTAAATGCAAGGAATGGAGGAGGGGTGGGCTTTCTGGTTGGCAGGTCATACCATTTATAAGCTTTACCACTCTTTCTAGAGGCTCTCTGCTGGTAGATTCTGGGAAGAACCAGAAAACGAAAACAGCCATTCTTGACCAGCTCCCATATCTGCATTTATAAGAACAAGACCAAGACCTTGGATTTAGGAATGTATATGTAGTAAATCCACAAAGGGAATGCTGCTAACATTAATCCAAAAAGAATGATCTGGCACACTCTATCATCAAGTGCTGAATGGAGATCTGGCTGAAGAACCTGGGTTTAGACACACGGAGCCTGTTTGTAATTTATCAGCATTGCTCTTTTCCCCTGGGCACTGGTCTGAGATAAAGAAAACTGGACACCAGAGGAATGTGCTGAACATTTCTGCATCTTAAGAAAACATGACTAAGCACTTCTCAAAGGCCATCACTAACCAAGAGTCTTCCTTTACTGCTTCATCTCTGAGCTGCTTGTGGAGCAGGTCTCTCACCAGATTGCTGCCTGGCTTTGCTCACGTCTTTTAGGTGTCAAATCTACTCTCTCCTGATAAGAAAGAGGATAATCCCTACGTGCTCATGCTCTCTGTTCCAAGCAAGACTGGTTCAAGGCTGACCTTGCTCCATTTGTACCAAGTGTTCAGCACCTCTCTACTCCCATACAAACTCACAAATGTTTGTGGGTCCTGTGTCCAGGGGCTCCTACTTAGGAAAGAAATCAATGAAATGACAAATATTTTGTTACATATATATTTACCACAATAATAATAATAAATAATAAAGACAAAATAAAAACACTAGGGAGTGAGAGTGAGTGAAAGAAGGGAGAGGGAGACAGAGAAAGAAAGAGAGAGAGAGAGAGAAGGAACCAGAAATCTTGTGTGAGGATTTGGAAGGGAAAGGTTGGGAGTAGTGGGGGAGCTTGCCATAGGACCCAGCTTTTTACCTCCCAAGAAGTCAGGGAGGGCCTGAGAATCCTGATATCTGTTTCCAGTAAGCAGCAAGCCAGCTTCTTCAGAAAGATGGGGTGGGGGATTATGAGCTCTGGTAGCATAGTGCCTAAGGCACTTGACTGCTAACCAGAAGGCTGGCGGTTCAAACCCACCAGCCACCTTCCTCGCAAGGAAAGTTGGGCAATCTACTTCCATAGTGATGCCGCCTCAGAAACCCAAGGATGGGTCACTATGAGTTGGGTCTGACTTGATGGCATATAACAACAACAGGTGACCAAAGGCTCCTTCCTCAGCCCAATGTGGACATGAACTTTCACAGCTTCTGTTCTGGCCAAACCTGGCCCTACAGCCCAGACCTAGATGCACAAGGTAGCATGTGCTGCTAGAGTGAGACCCTTCCCTAAAGAGTTGACTCTCACAGGACACTGGCTGAAAGGAAGAAGAGATGTGAATTCTAGGAGTATCCAGGTGCAGAGGCAGAGGGGCAAGCTCCGAGAAGTAGAAGGGATGAAGAACAAGTGTTGAACTGAAGAAGTAGCACTCACTTTATAGATTAGAAAAACAAAACCCAAACTGAGATCCAGAGAAGGGAAGTAACTCGTCACAGTTAGTGGCAGAACTGAGAGAAGACACTTAAGGACCTGTTAAAAGCTCTTTCTACTAGTACTATCGTCAGGTAAGGAAGTGTCTAGAGCAATCATACCTTCTAGCTTTGATCCTTGGAACCCTTGGACCTATCCAGTTAAAGGGGCACAGAGACTTCTCCCACATATTGGAGATTCTAACTTACTGAACTAACTGATGTGCCTGAGACCTGTACAACTCACCACCTCATTTAAATTCTTCCACCAGTCCTGTGAGAAAACATCATAGAAGTCGTTTTCCTCATGAGGAAACTGAGGCCCAGAGAGTTTAAGATCCTTGTCCAAGGTCACATAACTGGCATTTCTGAATCATTTCTGAAGTTCTGGTTTCAAATCACTGGTTCTTTGAAAAGTCCATGTACTTTCCCCTCGGAAGAACTGCCAACACCTACATCAGGATTTTTTTCTAAAGCCACTCTTTTCTGATAAATTTTTTAAAATCTGAGTATTAATAGCTCTGCACTGCATCTCGCAGTGATTTTGTGGTAGACACAGTCCTTTCTCTTCTAGCCGGCTGCCTCTCCGTCTGTGGGGAACCCACTGGGCGCGAGTGGGGTTTGATGCCTGCACACGGGCGACTCTAACCCCACTGAGTCCGGAGAATGTGCTCTGGGCGCCCCAGTACCGTGGCTCCACGGAGTCCTGGGCTCCAGCGCCCTCATCTGGCGGCTATGGGCTGGACTGTGCAGTCCCGAGTTCCGCGGGGTCTGTCTGTGCCTCCCTGAGTGGCCGCCAGAGCCCGCCCGGGTCCGGCCAGGGCGCGGGGCCCCCGCCCCACTTCGGTAGGAGGGGGAGCTCCGGCGGGGGGCGGGTCGGTGCAGCGCCGGCGTCAGGGGCACCGGGGAGGAGTCAGCGAGGAGCTGCCGGCCTCAGCAGCAGCTATAAAAGGGGTGGCTCCGGCGGGCTGGCGGAGAGCGCGCAAGTAGAGTGCAGAGTTGTGCTGTCGAACAGATCCTGGTCAGCGCTAGCTGCCAGGGGGGCGTCAGCAGCAGTGCGCTGGGAGCGGCGGGACTGAGCTCTGCCGGACTGAACCCTGATTTCCCAGACCAGCTTTTCCCTTGGTTGCCGACGCCCGGCAGCTCGCGGCGCCAGTACGTACGCGATCAGATCCCCGGGATCGCTGCGCTTCTGGCCAGCGAGGTGTGGCATTGCCTCGACCCAGAGGTAAGAGGGCTCATCCTGGGGCTCCAGGGTTGCGCTGACAGCCCAAGCCTCGGAGGGGAGGGAGGAACTGGGTACCGTGTCTCCACCGTGGATAGGAAAACATTACTCGCCGTCGCTTGTTTGTCCACCCCGTGTTGTGCAGTCTGCTTCTGTCTTTCGCTCCTGTCACTGTCCTCTGTGAGATTACTTTGAGATCCTGTGACCCTTTTCAAGCGGCAGGTGCGGGGGCGCCCGCGTCTCCGGAGCGCATCTGGCCGGGGCAGAGCCCTGCTCTTCGTAGTTTATCCCCTTTTGAATTGCGTACGGGGGGCCTTGCGCCTGGACAGTGTCTCAACGAAGAGAGTCTATGCCAAGGACCAGGTCGCGAAGCCCAGCCGACAGGAGGCTCGCGCACACTGTGCACTTGTGGGCGTGCGCCTGGCAACAGGTCTGAGCGCCTACTGCTGCTTCCTTGGCAAGGTCTTCTTTCTGCTACCCCGCTCTCGCACTCTCTGAAATAGTGCTAGGTACAAAGCGACGCACTGACACCAGGCTGCACAGAGGCAACTGGATTTTAGATGACTTCAAGGGCTCCTGCAGGTGTTTCGACTGCGATTCCAAACCTGGAAGCGCTGTAAGAGGGTTTGGTGGCCCCTAGCAAGGGACGTCGGCTCCAGAAAGGGTCTCATTTAGGCTAAGGCAGGGACCTGGAAGAACGCAGGCTAGAGTTGTGGTCCAGGCTTCAGCTCGCCGCTCCGGGAGCGAGGGCCAGCAACACTCGAGTGGACCCCTGAGGGACGTGGATGCTCATGAGAAAGGAGTGCGATGCGCCAGTGATCCTCAGCCGCAGACTGGCTCTCAGCGATGTCTGGCCGTCCCAGGCGCACAGCTGGTCTTGAGTCCTGCTTCGTTCAGCCAACACAGCCTACAGGTAAGAATTGACTTTTTAAACCAACCTTGTGATGTGTGTGCCTGTGCCTGGCTGCAGCCCCATCCCGGTGGTGGTTAGCCCGGGAGTGCGTCTCTCCTCCCGGCGGCTTGGAGACCTAGCCCATGCGCGCCCGGGGGCGGGGAGCCCGCGGCTCTGCGTGCCCAGGCGCGGCGCCACCATGGACAGCTCCCAGCCGCTTCCTCCGCTCCAGGTTTGTGGGTTTCCCGGGAAGTCATCGCTTTGCTCCAACACCCCGCCGTTGGGGCGCAGAGAAGGATGAAAGGGACTGCTAGTCAGCGGGGGCCCTCTGTATTTTGTCCAGAGGTGGTACGAAACACTCAGGAAGGTAAAGACAGTCCAGCCCACGGGAGCCTGTGGTGTGTGACTGGATTCTAGATCGGCACGCAGCTGAGCTCTGTACAGGACCTCACGGCGTCATGCCAAGCTCTCTAGGCTTTTGTGCCACACCACCGGGACCCCTGAGAGGTGTTATGAATGTGCGACCCTGAGAATCTGAACAAGGCAGTGAGATAATTCCAGAACTAATTAGGGATCCAGATCAAACTGCTTTCTGTGCAGTGCATATGGTCATGTATTCTGTTTTATTAAATTATTTAGTAAATATGGTATTGGGAGGATATATTAGCTTCCTAGTTGCAGACACAGAATGTGGAAGAAACCAAATAGAACAAATGTTATGGAGAATGTGTTTGAATGCATTTATAAAAGCAACTATGCTGTTTTCTGATACTAATCTTTCCCCCATCCTAATCATTTTCCTCAAAGTGCATAACAAACTAAAGAAGCTTCCAAAGCCTCCTCCAAAGGCTAAATAGATGATGTTTCAAGCTGATTGCTTGCATACAGGCTGAGAGAACATCAGGGGTTAATCTGTGCACCAAATAAAAATCTCCTTCCTCTGGTAATCAGTGACGTTGGATGGGGCTCTTCTTTTTGTCATCTCCATCTATACAGGAGTGTGTATCTTCCTTTATTTTAATACTGCAAGTAATTCAGAAAGTCTGCTCTTTGTGTCTGATGGAGGCCCACTGAGACTAGTATCAATCCACCACACCTGCCTTCCCTCCCTGACCTTGAGGCAGCAGTGTGACTTTGAGAAAGTCATTTAAACTCTCTGTGGTGTTTCCTCATCTAGAAGATGAGAATAACACAGTCTACCTTGGGGTTGCTATGAGAATTAACAGTGGCACAAATGGAAACACAGCCCAGAGCTGAGCACAGAGAAAGCTCTTAAAACGACAGTGATTACAGATGTATTTTAAAGACAAGCATGCGTTTCTTTTGAATTGTGTTCACTGGCCCTCCACCCTCTCTCCTAACTTAGTAATTGTTTGATAGGAACTCCATCTCCACTTTATTTTCACATTTGAGAACTTACTGATGGAATTTATGAAAGTGCTGAAGGTTGCCATGATGCCAAAAAAAAAAAAAAAAGCCAACCATTATTTAAGGATAAATGGAAGAATTTTTATGTGAGACAAATCAGTTGCCTGTTTTCCCCACCAAACCACTTAGAAGAATGATAAAAGTAAGTTATTTTAAAAATATTCTCATAGCTCTCTGTTTTAGGTGATCAATTCTTCCTATTCCTTCTCCCAAGAAGATGTAGAATCTCTGATCTTGCTGGGGGTGAAGTAATCTTGGATATTGATGATAACTAGCTTCATTGGCCCCATTTCTGGATTACTCCAGGATAACATGATAGTTATTTATCCTGGGGCAGAGCCTGGTCTGGGCTCCACAGTGATCCTTACCATGCAGGAAGCACACTCCTCCATGTTTGAGGCTTGCGCAGCTGAGAGATCTTGACCAAGACATTGCTTGCCTGGAGCACTGGGCACTTACTTGGTCCCAGCTAGATTTAAAGATCTCTTCCAGTTCTGGCATTCTATGATTGTATCTGATAGAAATCACAGATACATAATATCATGATATGCCATGGAAATTTGAATAACGCAGTTATAATGTGCCCAGTTTTTTCAGTAAAAGTTCTTCTTCAAATAATGAGAGAGAAGACACAGAGAGAGAATGAGACAGGAGTGAGAGTGAAGGAGAAATAGAGATGGAGGTGGGGTGGGGAGAAGAAAGGGAAAGAGATACTGCATTTGTGAGAGAGTTTCTGCTAGTGTGACATGATATTCTTAGTTTTTTCTCCTTTTCTCTTAGTAGATCAGAAGGAATCTTAGTGCTCTCCATCTGCAAAAGGTGGAGCTAAAGGATACAGTCTGCAGATGCTGGGTGTCCTTCTGCAACTCTCATCTACCTGATGCATGAATGGAGAAGGAACACATGATCCCTGGCTGGCTTTGAAGTCTTGGTTCTTTTCTCTGGACTCCCATGCAAATTCCAGCTTCCAGCACACATGACTTTCTGGTAAGAAACCTATTAGCTTCAGAACGTTTTTGGAGTGCAGGGCCAATGATGGGAGGAATTGGCGTGAGTGGTATAAAGGGACTCTTCATTGGTCCTGTGGCATTTGGTCTGTTGAAGCCGTGTCTGAGTGCCTGAGACAGACAGATCAAATGGCAAGAGTGACATTAGAGGTAGGATAAGAAGACACTTACTTTTGTCAGCCTCCTTTGAAGCCTGCCACTTAAGTGACCCCCCCCCCCTTCAGTACCTCCTCTGGTATCTGCAGAGTAGCACAACCTGGTAGGTTAAATGCATTTTGCATTTGTAGTTACAGCTCAAAAGAAAAATGCAAGCATGTGGGTTGAATTCCTAAAAGGAACCAAAGTTATGCTGCATCCATATCCATGAAAAGTCTCGGCTATCACTTGCATATTTCTTTCTACCTGACTACAAATATGTAGGTGTTTGATCATATTAGGGTCATGCATCAGCTGTCTCCAGATTGCTTGGCTTTGACCATCATGTAGAGGCAATGTCAGATTCTTTTGACAGTAAATAGGAGAAGATCATATTCCTCCTATCTTGTATCTAGTTAGGTGGATGAAAGGATGACAATGGCAATGGGTATTGGGGAAGACTTCTCAGTGCCAAGTTCCTTTCTAGTATTTTGCCAGCTGCTCAGCTGGGCCTAAGTGTTGAGGCTTCCAAGACCAGGGAAATTTGCAAGATTGAGAAGGATAGTAGGCTTGGATAGGATTATTATCCCAACATCCTGCCCCTAGCCTACTCCCTGTGGAGGCCATCCTAATTCCTCTGCTAGGTTCCCAATTTTGTCTTTTTCCCTGGTAACAGATTTTGTTCAAGCTTGGTTCTTCAGAAGAGAGGCTACATGCTGAGAAATGTCATCAAATATGCATATGTTTTCTGCTTAGTTCTCTTTGTGGCAGAAAACCAGAGCTTCAAACCAGTTCAAAATGGTTCATCATGGCTGATGAAATGAAACTGAGACAGACGGGAATTCGCAAAATAGGAGTGCCTGGAATGATAACTTGAATGGGAAAAATTATAGGTTGAAGCCCTGGAATGGAAGACTCAGAAGAGGTGTAGCAAGCCCTTTCAGGACCCTAATGCAGGAGATTGGATTATTGCCAGCACTGTGGAGCATGACATTCAAAGCAGTGAGGTCAGGCGCCATCTTTGAGCAGGGCACTGTTGTTTCAGACTCTACCAGGCAAAAGATTTGGTTGCAATGCAACATGCACACTGCCCTTGTTTTCTAAGAGGGAGATTAAGTTTCCAGCAGGGCATTGACCCATAATTTGCCCGATTCCAGTTATCATTCCAGGCACCTACATTTTACAAATTCTGGTCTGTCCCGGTTTTGCTTCATTGGTCATAACGGAACTGGGAACCAGTTCAAAGCTCTTCAGGAAACACACATCTCTACCTAGTAGGGAAAGAAACTGCCATTCTTCCCTACTCCTGTCTTTTCCCAGCACCTCCCTCTAGGCTCAGCTTGACTTCAGGAATCCCTCTGTCCCTCCCCATTCCCTGTAGGTGAATGATCCTGCAGGTAAGCCTACCTCTAGCCCTGGACAATCTGGTTCCTTGCAGGGGAAAATTGTTAAGGAGTTATCTTTCAATCGTCTGCAAGAACAGCCACCTGATACATTTAGATAAAACTTGAGTTTAAAGTACTTTGTTGGGACAACTTCTTTTGAAAACTGTTTCTTTCTCTCAGCTGCCCATGGAAGAGCTTAGCTATTAGGCATTTTCTGGTGCAGGGAAGTCACATCTAGAGGCTGGTCTTTCCAGCATGTGAATACCCGTGCTGTCTCTCCTGTTGCTAAACAGGAGCCTGCTGCCTATTTGACCTCTATAGGGTCAGGAGTTCATGCTGTTGGCCTGAGTCTTTGAGCTGTAAGGCACAGCTTGTGGGACCTAAGGAAGGGCAGTGATCTTGAGGACATGTTACAGGCATCTTTTCAGTGGCTCTGCCAGTCAGTAAAGCTGGGGACTATTGGAGTGTCCTTTGGGAACTAGATTAGAAGATGATGATCACTGTGACTCTGTTCCCTACCTGGTCTTGCTGTGAGACCTTGCACAGGTTCCTGGCTTCTCTGGACCTCTGCTTCATCACCTGTAAAATGAAGGGCCTAGCGTAGCCCAGTGCTTCTTAAACTTGAGTATACACATGAATCACAGGGAGCCTGTTAAATGCGTGTTCTGATTGGGCAGGTCTGAGGTGGGGCCTGAGATTCTGCTTTTCTAACAGGCTTCCAGGTGATGTTGATGCTGCTAGTCCTTTGCTCCCTTTGAGCTGCGAGGGCGTAGGCCACTGCTGACTTTCTGAGATTCTGACTCTTTTTGGTGCAACTTAAGTCAGTTTCTCTTGTTTATGTAGATGAAGCCCAGCTGGCCTGTGCCCTCCTAATGACCCTATCACAACCCTTCAAATTCTTGGAAATAATTATTGTCACTCCTAAACTGTCTTATCAGTAGACTACATATCTTGAGCCCCTTTAAATTTCCACCTTTCTCTATCATAATAAATTTTCCAGAGCTCCCTGGACTGAGTTACTTTTAATTGCAAGACCATTGTGCAAATGGCGATTTATCTTTGCCTGGCAGAAGCCTTTGAATGTAATTTGGGTGTTATTAAGAGATCACTTGTGGAATTTCATCGAACTTTGGTTCCAGACACAGAGGATGCATGTTTACATTCAAACAACCCTGCTTGAGTTGAAAGATCACAACCCTTTAAAAAAAAAAAAAAAAAAAAAATTGAAATTTGAAGCCATTCTCTTCCTCAGCTGCCCTCCCTGTGGCATTTCTCTGAGATGAGCTGGTTATCCTAAGTGCATTCTGGTCAGCCCAAGGTGCAGGTGGGAAATTAGCTTCTGTCATACAGCCACCACATCCTGAAGGAGAAATGAATTGAGTACAATTTTGTGATCTTCTATATAGCAGGCTGTATATTAGCCACAGCAAAGCAGAGTGGAATACATGGTCCTTGGCCTTGAGGAGCTAACAGTCTAGTGGGGAGAAAGATGACAAGGACACTCAGGACACAGATCAGTCAGAAAGTGTGGAGGGTGGAGAGGCTGTTGAGGGAGGTAAAGGAGACCATTAACTCACCCAGAGGGGATCCTAAGAAGCTTCTGAGATGGGAACATGAGCTGAGTCGGGAAACATCAGTAATTGTAGGGGATTTTCTGGTCAGGCAAAGGTGAGATTGAGGGAATGGGATTCAGAAGACATTCTACACAGGGAACATGGCACAGGAAAAGGTCTGGGAATGCAACCGGGCCTAAACATCACACCTCCTGCAACTTCTCAGATGCACGAAACTCCTTACCTGCCTCAGGTGTGTGAGATCCATTTACCTGCCCAGACCTTGGGCTACACTTGACACAAGAAAGAATCTTACTGAGCAGCTGTAGGTCTCTGGGGACTTAGTCTCTAGATCAGTGGTTTTAAAATGACTTTAACCATAAAATGTGTTTTCTAACAAAATCTTACTAAATTCCAGTTTGCAAACCAGATAAAAAAAAATGGCTGTGGTTGGGGAGTAGGAGCTGAATTTCTGTCTTGAGGCCCCTGATGGATTGATTCTACAGAACTGGCTTCCAAGGACCATAGGTTGAAAATCTCTGTCTTACGTAATTTCATTTCATTTTTGGCAGTCATACTAATACTGTTATCTTAGTTTTATTGTGTGTATGTGTGTATTTTTAATATTCGGGATGTCTTGCTGGGTTTTAGGTCAACTATTTCAATGAAATAATACCTGAATTATCCTGTGTGTGATAATCCCTTTCTAACAAATTTAGGATCCTGGGATCCCGGTGGGAAAGTGTATGTAGCAAGGGCTGGTCCAGAGATCTCAGGCAGTAGCTGGCCACCAAAACAATAACAACAAAACTCACTGCCATCAAATCAATTCCAACTCATGAGCCCCACGTGTGTCAGAGTAGAACTGCATCCCCTCAGGTTTTCAAGGCTGTGGCTGTTCAGAAACAGATTGCCAGGCCTTTCTTCTGAGGTGCTGCTGGTGGGTTCAATCTGCCAACCTTATGGTTAGAGTGCTAAATCATTTGCACCACTCAGGGACCCCAACTGGCCATAGGAGGAGGCAAATCAAGCTGGAAACTTCTTGCAAAAATGGGATTTTTTTATTTTCAATCTTGTCAAACCTCTCAAGGTTGGTCTGACTTGATAAAAGCTGGTAAGAAAAAATAGTTTATTTCCAGAGTGTAAAACTTGGCAAATTCAATCTAGGGTTTTACATCCCTTTTCCTTTATAAAGTAGCCAAATTTGAATGCAGGGTGGTTTTGAAAGTGGGGTCTGAAGAGGGAATGTAAGTGTATGGGTGTGAACAAAAGAGCTCTGCTCGTAAAGCCCAAAGTGATGGGGGCACAGCTCCAGTTCACAGTGGTGCCTTCTATGTGCCTTCTTCGATGCTCTCCTCAAGGAGGAAATTGATACCCAACACCCAGAGGGAGTCCCACCTTTCCCTGATGAGTTGTCCCATCCTTAGAAAGAGCTGCATGACCCTTCCTGGGCACGAAGCCAGCTTTGAAAACCTAATCATATGAATTATGTAAGAGGATGAAAGTAAGGCATGTTCAGTCTAGAGAATTTAGAAAACTGGCAGAACCCTCCTGGGTATTTGGTATTCCCAACCAAGGGAAGGGACAGATAGCTTTTCCCTCCAGGACAGGCATGTGCTGTCCCTGGTGGCTTGTTCTGCCTGCCAGGCCAACCCCCAGACAGCATGGTAAACTGGGCAGTTTAAAGGAAGCGCCTGGTGAACTGGGCAGTTTTAGGGAAGGCTGGAGTGTTGGTGGGTAATCAGCAACCTCATTATAGGGACAGGGGTAAGATAGTGGTGGAGGGCAAGAGGGAGGTTTCTGTTGTCTGATTCAAGGGCCTGTTGTATCGTCCTAAACTGAGGACCAGGGGATTCAGCCTCCTGCTTTCTAAGCTTTTCCTCAGGAACTGGACTTAGGCCAGTTCACAGGTGACTGCAGGCATTGGTTTTCTGGGTCCCAAGGAACTGTGCTGGGGGGTAAGCCCGAGTGGAGGACCTATTGCCTGGAGCTCTCACCACCTATGTACTCTCCTTGCTTCCCAGCCCAAGGGGCTATGGTATCTCTCATGGGGAGATGAGGCCAAGGGGTACAGAATTAGTGCAAAGGTCACTTGGGAGCCTACCTAGCTCCTGGTCTAATGTGTCCCTCATCTACCTTCATCACAGGGCACTTGTCTGAGCTGTGTGGTGGGGGTCCTTGCTCTCAGCTTGGTCTCCTTGAGCCTGCTGAGGGTTCCCTGCAGGCATCTTCCCTGAGTCCTGGGTCTCCAGAGCCTCCCAAGCCACCAGTGAGTGTAGAAAGCTCCTCTTCTTCCTGTAAGGAACAGTAAGAATGAGCCCAATAGGAGAGAGTGGAGAAGAGATTTGGTCAAACCATTAAAAAAATCAGGAAAAAAAAAAAAAAAATGGTGGTTTTATGACATCCTATTTCAAAGCTGACTGTGTTACAGGCACTGAGTAATTCACTCTTATGCTACTTTTCCGAAGGTTTGGGTTCAAGAAAACCTCAAGCAGCGTGGCTAAGTACTTTTCCTTTCCTTTAAAAAAATCATGTTTATTTCCAGAGGAATTTAATCCATATGTTTCAGATCCATTTCCATGTAACTCAGCAAAAGGTTGTTTTTCATCAACATTTCAAAGCCATGAGTGTGCTTTGGAGCTCTGCTGGCATAGTGGTTAAGGCATTTGCTGCTAACCAAAAGGTCAGTGGTTTGAACCTACCAGCTGCTCTGTGGGAAAAAGATGAGGCAAACTGCTTCCATAAAGATTTACAGCCTTGAAAACCCTATGGAGCAGTTCTACTCTGTCCTACAGGGTTGCTATGGATCAGAATCAACTTGATGGCAGTGGATTTGGGTTTGGAATGTGCTTCCCTCTTTGACTCTTCCCTTCCTGCCACTGTCCTCAAGCTTTCCTCATTGGGGCACTTCTACTGCCTTTTATTAACGATATATTGGCATAAGCACCAGTGCTGTGTGGAACCATACTGGAGCATGAGGCAAAAGGAAAAAGTACTGACTTTGTCTTTATTTAATCCTACTGACCTTGTCTTTATTTAAATTTTTATAGCTTGTTCATCATTAATTGTTTTGCATGAATTATGATTTTTTAATATTGCATTAAATATTATTTATACTGACCACCAGGATTTTTATTGAGTTGGAGACGACTCAACGGCACCTAACAGCAACAATAATATATTGACCACTCATTTTTTTTTTTAATTTTACATTTTGCAAAAATTTTGAATTTTGCACGCAAAGTGAGTGCTTTACTCACTCGCCTCACACTAGTTCCCACCACGGTAAACATCTCTCCACTCCAGGGTTTTTTTCTGGAGTTCCTGGGTGACACAAAAGGTTGGCACTAGGCTGCTAACCAAAAGGTTGAAAGTTCGAGTCCACCCAGAGGTGTCTTGGAAGAAAGGCCTGCCAAGCAACTTCCCAAAAGTCAGCCATTGAAAATTCCATGGAGGGCAGTTCTACTCAGTCGGAATCAAGTCCATGGCAACGGGTTTGGTTTTGGTTTCTTGTGGGTTTATTCTGGTTGGAAGGTCAAAGTCATTATAGTGGGGGTTGTTTCTGTTCTTTTCCTGCAGCAACAAGACAAAAAACCTTAGTGAGGCTGAAGGCACCTGCAGGCTCCTAATCTAGCTACAGATTTGAGTTTGGGATGTAGGGCTCTCAGAGTGCAGAAAAGAGGAGTGTGAATACTCTTCAGGCTGCCCAGTGATCTAAAGCCTCTCTCTTTTCTTCTCTGTTGCTTATCTTCCCTTTTGGAGAAGGAAGGAATTCTGGTGTTCCATAGTAGAATGTTGGTATGTTTGGGTCCAGTGGCTATGAAGATGGTGCAGGACAGGCAACATTTCCTTCTGTTATACATAAGGTTGCCATGAGTTAGAGCTGACTTGATGGACATTAACAACAACGACAATAACAGAATGTTGTGTGGATTCTGACTGGCTGAAGTGTCACAATTTCTATGACTTCTTAAGAAGGCACTGATTTTGTCAGATCTCTGAAGTCAGTTCCTGGTAGTGAAAGAGAAAGCAGTTGTGAGGTTTTGACTCTGGAACATCAATATATAAGGGTTTCTTTGTGTTTAAATGGTTATGTAAAAATAAGAAGGCATGGCTAATCTCAGTGGTGTCTGTTTGGTTCACAGCTTTGAAGGGGCTCAGAGATTTCTCTGACCACATAATTGTGGATTGTGTAGATACATGTGCTTTCCAGGTGACTGAGAAAGAACTTAAATCTGTTTTAAGTTTTAAAATCATCTGGTAATGTTGTGACAAATAGTAACATATAAACACATCCTGGGATTTTCTGAGAATGACCATGTAGTGAGGTTCATTTTTACTTTAAATATCCCCATATACAGTTACTCCTAAATAACTGTACATATATATAAAAAAGTTGATGCTTCTATCGAATCTTGCTCAGTAAGCATGAACTTGAGCTTCTGCTTTGTTAAGGTTGTTTGAGGACATCAGCTCTCCAAGGTCAGGGGGAAAGGGGCAGATAGAGTCAAGTTTGAATGACAGATGTCAGGTTCATGTGGGGCTCTTTGGTGGCCATTCTGGAAACATGGGGCAGGAGCCTGTAGTTTCCCCCAAAGAGGAAGACAGGTTGCCTTCCATCTCAGCCACTTCCCAATGCAATGAAGAGCTATTTCTTCATTCAGGACAGGACCTCAGCTGGCCCAAAAGGCAGAAACTCTTTCATGGCATATAGTATGTAAAATCAAAACCAAACTCATTGTTGTAGAACCAATCTGACCCATGGCAGCCCTATGTGTTATGGAGAACTGCTCCATAAGGTTTTCTTGGCTGTGATCTTTATAGAAGCAGATCACCAGGTCTTTGTTCCATGGCACTGCTGGTTGTGTTTGGCTGGGTGTGTTAACAGCCAAGAGCAAACTGATTGTGCCACTTAGGGACCTACATGTTATTGTTGTTGTTAGTTGCCACCAAGGTGATTCCAACTCGTGGGGACCCCATGTGTTGCAGAGTAGTGCTGTCCTGTAGGATTTTTATGGCTGCGACCTTTCAGAAGTGCATTACCAGGCCTTTCTTCTGAGGCACCATGGGTGGGTTTGAACTGCTGACCTTTTGACTAGTTGTCAAATGCTTAGCTGTTTGCACCCCCCACAGACTCCTAGGACCTACCTTGTAGATGTTCAAATATTTATTAAATATGTAAATGGTTGAATCCTGCATCTGAGCCCCAACCCCATGTATATACATTGCTGTTGGAATGAATTGATGCTGACTCTTGTGTATTCTACTCTGGGAATTGATACTGTAAGAGAGTAATGAAATCAGAGCCTGCCAGTTACTTTCTCAGAGGTCTGCACTCTTGTGGCCCTATAGCTATTCCTGGCATTATTATTAATATCTAATGTTTATTGAATACTTACTAAGTTTAGTCACCATGTAAACAACTTTGCATCAGCCCATTTAGTCCTCCTGACAACATTGTCCCCATTCACAGATGAAGAAGACTTAGTGAGGTCATGTGACTCCCCTGAGGTCACTCAGCTAAAGGTAGTATCATCAAGCTGGGACCCAGGTTTGTGTGAGTCCAAAAGCTCATGCTTTTAACGTTGACTGTTGTGTTCAATTCTTGAATTTTGAGAAAGCATGTTTAGAAGAATATTATGATTCACATGAAAGCAGTTTGAGAGTTATTGCCACCCAGATGCACTTGTGGTTGATTCCTCAACTCTTTGTAGACCTCTGGGATTCAGGAATGACTCCATAGTATCTTCTTGCAATGAAGACGCTTACAGTCTAGTTGAGGAGACAGATAGACTGACACCAGACAGACAGGCATTCAACTACCTACAATCTCTGCTGTAAGAGAAGTGTGAACACAGTGATTTAGAAGGATGACAGAGCAATGATCGATAACTCTGCTGGGGAAAGGGACATGGGAGAAATGATATTTGATTGGGCCTTGAAGGAAAGTACAATTTGCTGACCAAAGAAGAGAGGGTTAGAAAAGAAGAAATAGCCTGAACTAAAGGCAGAGAGTCTAGAGAATGCATATTTAGGGAAGGGCTAAGAGTTTCCTCCTTATGAGATCATAAAGGTGGGGCCAGGTGGTGTTGGTACTGAGTCAAGGAGTTTGGGCTTTAACCTGGGTGACTTTGAGGTGGAGATGGGTATGATGAATAGGTGGGCAGTAGGTCATTGCTGTAGTGTGACTGGATGTGGCTAGGGCTGGGCTGCACATCCCTTTGAAAGATGGTGTTCTTGGCAGGAAGTCCATTCCAGAAGACCAGCTTAGCAGGGACTGTAGCTCAGCAAAAACCTATTAGCAATAAGGAAAGTTGCACTGCCCAAGATTATGGGCACAAAGGCAACAGAACACCAAATTGGAAATGTTTCAGCCATCTCGTGCCTGAGTCACTGCCAGCATAAGGTCTGGTCCTTGTGCAGGTAGAGATACAAGTCTTGAGGAAATTTTTCTTGGAATCCCAACCCTTTGCCTGACAGTATCCCTTGAGATGGACAGATGTCTGTTTTCCATATCCAATCTCAGAGCTGAGGTCAGGAGTGTACCCGTCCTCACCCTGTGCCTTTGTGTTGATTTATTGCAAACACCTTGGCTAAGAGGTTTCGCTCCGTAAATTCTTGGGCAAATTCCTAACTGTCTTGTTTGTCTAACCTACAGCAGAGGTGATGGAAGGAAAGTGGGATCAAGAGACAGAATTTTTATGGAGAGTCACCTTTGGAAAAGTGGGAGTAATCCATGAAGGATGCTAGTCCAATTCAAGAAATTTTTTTAATAGATTTTTTTTTTCAGCAGTTTTGAGTTTATAGAAAAATTGCACAGGATATATAGAGAGTTTCTTTATACCCCCTCTTGTCCCACAAACAGTTTCTTTTATTATTAACATTTTGCTTTACTGGGGTATATTTGTTATAATTGTTGAACTAGTATTGACACATTATTATTAATGAAAGTCCACAGTTTACATTGGAGTTCACTCTTTATGTTGTATGTGTCCACCATTATAGTTTCATGCGGATAGTTTCACTGCTCAAGTTCAGGTTTAGGAAAAGCATAACTGGATGAGGTAGATCCTCTGAATGCTGACTGGTCTGTAGCTGTTGCAAGGCTGTACTCCCAAAGTGTTCATCTCTTCTCTGCACTGCTGTTGTCATTAGACATTCAGGCAGTTTCAGTGAACTTAATTCATCACCAGATATTTTCTTAGTGACAGCCCTGTGCCCAGCACTGTCCTTGGTCTTAAAGCAAATCTAAGAGTGCCCATCAAGTGGCCAGAAAAGGGAGAGGTCACCAAACCCTGGGGATCTGCCATTCATCAGAAGCACATGATTTGAGGTTCTGATCACTAATATCTCCAAGATGGTGCTAAGGGAACAAATAGAGAGAAGTACGAACAAGTATTTTAGGAAACCCTCTGTTAGGTTTGTTGACTGCAGAAGAAACTGTTCTCCATACTCCTTCTGTGAAAGTTTTCAGACTCTTTAGCTTGTATTTTCCATAGTTTTAGAATATTAGAGCTGGTTGGATGAACTGGAAAGAGGCATAAGCTTTGAAGTCTCATAGACCAAGTTATAAATCTGACTAGCTGTGTGACTTCACTTCCATGTACCTTGGTTGGCTATCCATCTAGTAAGTGGGATAATGTATGTTACTGAAGTATACACAACAGACTTCTTAGAGTTGTGACCTGGCACATACTAAGCATTCAAAAATGGTTTTCTCTTCCACTTTTTGAGATACAAATAGAATAAGCAGAGGGTTAGAGTAATAGAATGAATGAGATGGCAATGCTATAACTCCTGGTGGAGTTCTCAAAGGTCAAACTTTTGGCAAACTGTGGTCTGTAGCTAATCCTGCAGCCACCATCTGGATGGCTCAGGTAGTGATAGCATGTTCTCTGGAGGTTATTTGCGGAGGAAGAGATTGTGTCCCCTCAGTGTGGGATGTGTCAGACTGACCCTCCCTGACAGCAGTAGATGGATCTACCTTGTTCACCATGGCTTCTCCAGAACCACATTGATGCTTAACACATGCTCACAAATGAATGCTATCTGGAGGAAGAGCTGCTCAGTAACAACTCTTATACATCACTTACTTTTCTAAGTGTTGACATAGCTTCACTCACTAAACCTCACAATAGTCCTTTAAGGTGTATACTGTTACTATTTTTTCTCTGTTCTGTGGACAAGGGAACTGAGGGGTCATGTAATTTCCCAAGACAACTAGCAAATGGCATACCTGGGCTTCTGAACCAGCCACCTCACTGCAGAGCCTGAGCCCTGAACCACAGCGCTGTACCCCAAGGCTGTTGATAGGAAGTAGAATACAGAAAGAAATCCAGATTTTTCTAACTTCACGTGAAAAGGCAGTTCAAAAGGTATAAAAAGCAGGTTTCCTAGCATCTCTGTGCCCTGGTTGAGAATCCCACACTGAGAGTGAGCATATGGAGCCTCAGCTGGGAGAGCTGTGTGAGTGGCTGCCCTGGTCAGCTGTGAAGTCTGAAGGGCATAAACTCCTGGTCCAGGTTGGCTGTGTAACCTGGTAAATCATTTCACTCTCATTTTAGATTGCTTTCTCATTTCTGCACTCCAAAATTTGGAGAAACTGAGAGGACTGTAATTGGTTTAAGGAGTCTTGGTTGCACAGTGGTTAAGCACTTGACTGCCAACCTAACAGTCAGCAGTTCAAACCCACTACCTGCTCCCCAGGAGAAAGATGTGTTTAAACCCACCACTCTTCTCCATAGAGTCTGCATCTGTAAAGATTCACAGCCTTTGAAACCCTATAGGTCAGTTCCACTCTATCCCAATAGGGCTGCTATGAGTTGGAATCAACTTGATGGCAGTGGGTGGGTTGAGTAATTGGTTTGGGTGTGTAAGGCCAAGAGCCTAAAAGTTCCTGTTTACTTGTCCTTATGGATAACCACACACATTTATCCACAGCCCCTCATTAGACTTCTGTAGAAGGGGCTCATCACTTCTTGTCAGCTGCTACTGAGTTGGGCCCCACCCAAGACAATACCATGCACAACTGTACAAGATGTTGCCCAATCTTATTTCTTCCCCATAATCATTTGGGGATTGGAAAGCTGTGATCAATAGGGTTTCCAATGGCTGGTTATGAAAAGTAGATGACCAAGCCTTTATTCCTAGTCTTTCTTAGTCTGGAAGCTCCCCTGAAAACTGTTCTGTATCATGGTAGTACTCCAGCCTCCACTAATAGGTGGTGGCTGTGCTGAGGTGCATTGGCTGGGAATGGAACCCGAGTTTCCCACACGAAAGGCAAGAATTCTACTGCTGAACCACCCCTGCCCCTCTGCTTGTCTCTTACCTCAATAAAGAGCAGCTGTTTCTGTTGAACAGTGGTGCTCTGGTTATCATAGCTTGGTTTCCCACAGGTAAAATTATCTGCAAGATTAAAACAATTTATCACTAATTATGGTTTTGAAAACTAAGCTTAGTCTAGCATTTCCTAACACGTGTTTCTCAGAAGCATCAGTCCTTGGGCTGTTAATAGGTTTTCTGAGGCCAAATAAATTTGGGAAAAGCTGGGTTAAACAAAGTCGACCAGTTTCATGATGAAAGGTCTTTGCAGGGCCTTTCTAAACCAGTATACATCAAGAATCTCCAAAAAGGGAGGTAACAAGTATGTAGCATTTTCCAAACTTTTTGTCTAGGAAGCTTCCTTTCTATTTTCACAGAGATCCTGGAAAGAATGGTGTGCTTTGGAATATGAGTTGGGGTAGCTCTGGGATAAAAGTTGACTCGTAGACTAGAATGAAAAACAAATAGCAAGTGTCACTTGGTATCTTTGTCTGGAATCCTTATTGGTGCTAATTACAGTTTAATTAACACTAGTGTTATCTTTGTGGCACAGTGGTTAAGTGTTTGACTGCTAATCAAAAGGTTGCCAGTTCAAACCCATCCAGCGACTACTCGGGAGAAAAGATCTGGTGATATGCTCCTGTAAAGATTGCAGTCTAGGAAACCCCATGGGATTTCTACTCTGTCACCTGGAGTACCTATGAGTTGGAATCGACTCAACAGCGCCTAACAACAACAGTTGTCTATGAGCTTGAGTAGAAGGCTCTTGTCAAGTTATCTTTATCATTTAATTTTTGGGTCAAAAGTGTTGCCATGTATGTTCCTGGGGGTCATGACAATGAGAAAACCTGGGGTCAGAGACCCTTGAGCAGTTTCTCTTTACTTTTCTACTCTCTGTGAATTTCCTCTGGTCTGACCACAGATGGCCTAATAGCCCTGCTTGGCTTCCAGATTGGCTTAAGGATTCCTCTTGGCAATAGTTTCAGGGATTCATCCAGTCTCCCTAGCTCCAGAAAGTCTGGATTCCATGAGAATTTGAAATTCTCTTTAGTGTTTTTCCCCTTTTGGTCAGAATTCTTCTGTAGAATCTGTGATCAAAATGTTCCATAATGGTGGCCGGGTACCATCCAGTTCTGGTCTCATGACAAAGGAGGCAGTTGTTCATGTCCTGAGATAATCTTTAAACCTTAAGTAAAAAATATCCCCTAAACTTTTCTTAAAGCTGAACAATAATTTTGCTTAACTAGTGAAAAATGTCTGCTTCAGTATTATGCTCTTTTAAGATATATTTGGGATCAAATTGACAAAACTCACTGTTGTCGAGTCGATCCTGAATCATAGCGACCCCTCCTTGGGTTTCCGAGGTGGTATCTCTGTGGAAGTAGATTGCCCAATCTTCCTTCCAAGGTGTGGCTGGTAGGTTTGAACTGCCAGCTTTCTGGTTAGCAGTCAAATGCCTTAGGCACTATGGCACCAGAGCTCTCATTGACAAAAGCAACTCAAAAGATTATATAGCAAAGTTAGGAGGCAGTGAGTTTATGTTGATGAGGGAGGAATAACTCAGAAAAGGAGGGTGAGAATAGTTGCACAACTCAAAGAATGTAATCAATGTCACTGAATTGTATGTTTAGAAATTGTTAAATTGGTGTATGTTCTGCTGTGTATATTCTCAACAACAAAACATAATATATATAGATAGAATTTTATACA